>NC_137866.1:3508917-3591417 GCF_963924005.1 Protomyctophum bolini
ACTCTTGACATTCACGTTCCCGTGGGATTTATAAGCATTAACCTCCTCCACCGCCACCGCCTCTGTCTTTTATATTTTTAAGTGCACTCGCGGGAATAACCTGACATTCCTGAAAGACCCCCCCCCCCCCCCCCCCAGGAGAGACGGGGAAAACCCCGTCAGGTCAAGGAAGATGAAGGGCAGAGACTGTTCCTCTGACAGAGGGATGAATAAAACATCTGGATGAGAGAGAGAGAGAGAGAGAGAGACAGAGATACTTCTGGCCGGGTTCGACACGCTCGCTCTCTCTCTCTCTGGATCACTTCACTTCTCTCTCTCTTCCCATTTTGTTTCACTCATTAACTTTAATAGTTTTTTCCCCTATTATAGCCTATAATATCCTCCCTTTGTCCCCCTCTCTCTCTCTCTCTCTCTCTCTCTCTCTCTCTCTCTCTCTCTCTCTCTCTCTCTCTCTCTCTCTCTCTCTCCTCCAGTCACTCAAAGAAACAGAGACAAGCTATTTCCTCCTCCTGCTGCTGGTCGGCCGCTCTGTCCAGCACGTCCGGTTCTGTTCAGGGTTTTGTCCACTCCCTTCCCCCCCTCCCCCTCCTCCTCCCTCCCCTCCCCCTCCACCTCACCCTGCCTCGCTGTAGGCGTGAGGTGTGACATGGTGCGCCTCCCCCCGCTGCAGACATGCCCATGACGCCGCAGCCGCAGCCGCTGCGGGGCGAAGAGGAAGAAGAGGAGGAGGAGGAGGAAGAGGAGGAGGAGGGGGAGGAGAACAACATGGCCGCCGCCGCCGCCGTGAGCCCCGTGAAGTCCTGCGCTGGGAGGCGTTCCCGCCCATGGCCCAGCGGCGGGTGTACTGCGCCCCCGTCCACCACGGCGGCCTGCTGTACGTGCTGGGCGGCGTGGGCGAGAGCGGCGCGCCGCAGGCGGGCGGCGAGGCGCTGGACCTGGAGAGCCAGACGTGGCGCCACCTGCCGCCGCTGGCGGGCGGGGCGCGGGCCGGCGCCTCGGCCGTGGCGCTGCCGTCGCGCGGCGGCCAGCTGATGCTGCTGGGGGGCGTGGACGCCCGCCAGAGGCCCCTGGGCGCCGTGGAGATGTACCGGCCCGACGAGGGAGGTGGGAGCGCCGCGCGGGCCTCGGGCCCGCCTCCATGGGGGTCACGGCGCTGGAGCACGGTAAGAGAGAGACAGGGCGCTGTGTGTGCGTGTGTGTGTGTGTGTGTGTGTGTGTGTGGGGGGGTGTGTGGGGATGGGTCACCAACCCCTGAGGTCCTTCTGGCCTCGATGTCGATCTCATGTCTGCATTTTGTCCCGGAGATACGAATTGTGTCAAACTCTGGAGTATGTATGCAGTGTGTGTGTGTGTGTGTGTGTGTGTGTGACGAGAACAGCAGAGGGGTTTTTCTATTGGAAGTTGGGCTGTGCTTGTTTTGATTCAAGGTTAGAGGAAGCTTTCCTTACTAAACAAGTAAAATATTAACCATTAGTACAGGCCATTATTATACAACTGGGCTATACGTGCCAGCTCATTGTTTTTATATTTGGCAGCCTGGGCCATGATGTCCACAGGCTAGTGGTCAGAGTTGTCCAGGTGTAAGGCAAAGCAGCTTGCTTTGCTTTGCCTCTCCTCCATTATAGCCAGCAGTCGGTCTATTTGGAGGAGAAGGTGCTTTTTGTACCCATGATTGACTTTCGGTGTCGTTAATAATATGACAGACTGAAGTGACCAATGGTGGCTGTGAATAAGTTCATGTGTTGCCTAATTATATTCTGTACATTTAGGGCTTGTTTGCGGACTCGAGCACTGCAAGACACGTGACGAGACACATTTAGCTGGGTCTGTGCGTCTGTTTCTGGATCACTACATTTAGCTACATCTGTGTGTGTTTCTAGATTACTACATTTAGCTGGGTCTGTGTTTCTAGATTACTACATTTAGCTGGGTCTGTGTGTCTGTCTCTACATCTGTGTGTGTTTCTAGGTTACTACATTTAGCTACATCTGTGTGTGTTTCTAGATTACTACATTTAGCTACATCTGTGTGTGTTTCTAGATTACTACATTTAGCTACATCTGTGTGTGTTTCTAGATTACTACATTTAGCTACATCTGTGTGTGTTTCTAGATCACTACATTTAGCTGGGTCTGTGCGTCTGTCTCTACATCTGTGTGTGTTTCTAGATCACTACATTCAGCTGGGTCTGTGTGTCTGTCTCTACATCTGTGTGTGTTTCTAGATTACTACATTTAGCTGGGTCTGTCTCTACATCTGTGTGTGTTTCTAGATCACTACATTCAGCTGGGTCTGTGTGTCTGTCTCTACATCTGTGTGTGTTTCTAGGTTACTACATTTAGCTGGGTCTGTGCGTCTGTCTCTACATCTGTGTGTGTTTCTAGATCACTACATTCAGCTGGGTCTGTGTGTCTGTCTCTACATCTGTGTGTGTTTCTAGATTACTACATTTAGCTGGGTCTGTGCGTCTGTCTCTACATCTGTGTGTGTTTCTAGATTACTACATTTAGCTGGGTCTGTGTGTCTGTCTCTACATCTGTGTGTGTTTCTAGATTACTACATTTAGCTGGGTCTGTCTCTACATCTGTGTGTGTTTCTAGATCACTACATTCAGCTGGGTCTGTGTGTCTGTCTCTACATCTGTGTGTGTTTCTAGGTTACTACATTCAGCTGGGTCTGTGCGTCTGTCTCTACATCTGTGTGTGTTTCTAGATTACTACATTTAGCTGGGTCTGTGCGTCTGTTTCTAGATTACTACATTCAGCTGGGTCTGTCTCTACATCTGTGTGTGTTTCTACATTACTACATTTAGCTGGGTCTGTGTGTGTTTCTAGATTACTACATTTAGCTGGGTCTGTGCGTCTGTCTCTACATCTGTGTGTGTTTCTAGATTACTACATTCAGCTGGGTCTGTGCGTCTGTCTCTACATCTGTGTGTGTTTCTAGATTACTACATTTAGCTGGGTCTGTGCGTCTGTCTCTACATCTGTGTGTGTTTCTAGATTACTACATTCAGCTGGGTCTGTGTGTCTGTCTCTACATCTGTGTGTGTTTCTAGATTACTACATTTAGCTGGGTCTGTGCGTCTGTCTCTACATCTGTGTGTGTTTCTAGATTACTACATTTAGCTGGGTCTGTGTGTCTGTCTCTACATCTGTGTGTGTTTCTAGATTACTACATTTAGCTGGGTCTGTGCGTCTGTCTCTACATCTGTGTGTGTTTCTAGATTACTACATTTAGCTGGGTCTGTCTCTACATCTGTGTGTGTTTCTAGATTACTACATTTAGCTGGGTCTGTGTGTCTGTCTCTACATCTGTGTGTGTTTCTAGATTACTACATTTAGCTGGGTCTGTGTGTCTGTCTCTACATCTGTGTGTGTTTCTAGATTACTACATTCAGCTGGGTCTGTGCGTCTGTCTCTACATCTGTGTGTGTTTCTAGATTACTACATTTAGCTGGGTCTGTCTCTACATCTGTGTGTGTTTCTAGATTACTACATTTAGCTGGGTCTGTGCGTCTGTCTCTACATCTGTGTGTTTCTGCCGCAGCAGACTGTGGCTCAGGAGGTAGAGCAGGTCGTCCAATGATCCCTGGGTCGGCGGTTCGAATCCCGCGTCCTCCATGTTTATTATAAGCATAATGGTGTGTGTGTGTGTCCCCCCACAGTCCCCCACAATGCAGTGACATGCAGAAATAGCGTACGTGTGTCGCAGAACACACGGAGGGACGCGTTTCAGCAGATCGTAGTCCTGTCGGAATCGTTTGAGAAACAAAATAAAAGCAATTTAGTCCAACCTAAGAGGATTTTTTTCCCCTTTAATTACTGGACTGTAGGTTGGAGGGGAACGTTAAATTGGATGGCCTTGGCATCACACACACATGCACGCACACACACACGCGCACACACACACACACACACACACACACACACACACACACACACACACACACACACACACACACACATTTCGATTGCTTTATTTGAATCCACAAATTACAATAACTTTTTACAAGGAAACAAATATAACTGGGTTGACAGTTCATGTTCACTTAAGGATACACATGGCACACACACACACACACACACACACACACACACACACACACACATGCGCGCCACAGCACAGTGCATGCTGTGCGGATGCGGAGCTGCGGCACTGAACTACCCAATCACGACATCAGTCAGTGGAGAATGCTTGTTGACTATATAATGGATTGTTATGGATGTAACAGAGAATGTATGTTTGCAGAGTACATGCCTGCCTCTTTCTCACACAGGGCCCCACCGATGCACACACATTCACACATGTGTACAGTACACACACGCACACACACACGCACACGCACACGCACGCACACGCACACACACACTAGGGAAGTGCAGGACAATTCATTAAACGTTTCAAAGAAGGTCAAATTAATTATCTTTGCATAACGAAGGCCCACAAATTGGACGCAAATTAAATTACAGCACGTGTATTTCATGTAGTCACTACTCTCTGTGTGCTTGTGGCTTTCCTACATATGAATTCATTTCAGACAAACGTTAAACATTAAACATTTGCCTTGACACCTCGTCTGCACAAAACGGAGCGAGCATTCCGATGGCCATACCGTGTGTGTGTGTGTGTGTGTGTGTGTGTGTGTGTGAGAGACAGTCAGTCAGTCAGTCAGTCACCTGCTTTCACCCACAGCCAAAAAGGAGGAAGCTCAAAGTCTAGACTTGACAGTGAATTACACTTTAATGAGCCTATAACGATATGCTGTTGGCGGACAAGCATTTTATTTTTTTATCATTTAGCTGGGGACCACCTGGAACCCCCTCAAGGACCACGGGTATCACTAATATCCCCAATATGTACAGTATGGCATGGTGTAGTACAGTTGAGTTTGGGTTTTGCACCCCAGCCCACTGACAGGAAATATGCTGAGCTGTGTATCGGACGCGGTTATTCTCTTGAAACCGCATGGTTTCATGGAAATCATCCACTCACATTTCTTATCTCTTTACACAACTAACAGTAATAAAACCGGGGGGTAAATTAGTCACACATCATGACGATATTAGATTATCAGATCTAATTGTGAAAGTACAACAGAGGTTAAAGATGGAGTGCCACTATTTATTCCCACCCTAAAACATGATCATCAGGTCTTATTGTTATATAAGGATTAAGTATGCCTGGTTTGCCTGCATGGTGGGTGGTGGTGATGGGTGGTGATCCACCTGAACTGAAGCCCACAGCTGTAGTTGTATGATAAAGGCGGAGGGGCTGATAGTGTGGTGTCACTATATATTACTGTTTATTTCATTGGCCCGTTTGACTGTCTGTCAAGGGTTCAGCCTCCAGGAAGAAACCCTAAATACAAAGTTAATACACCATTGCACATACAGTAGACTCCAGGGTGTCTAATGAAGTACTGTCACCTCATAGACACATACAGTAGACTCCAGGGTGTCTAATGAAGTACTGTCACCTCATTGACACATACAGTAGACTCCAGGGTGTCTAATGAAGTACTGTCACCTCATAGACACATGGAAAAACTGGAAAAATACACAAATTGTGGCACTCCATCTTTAACGTTGCACAACAGTGATAGTGACAAATGGTGTAGAATTTTAAGGCACCGGCGTACCCTCTTGTGGAGTAGCGAATCTTTATCACCCTAATCTTTAAGCATGTTTTCCACGTCGGGGGGTCTTAGGCGCTCCACTGAGTGTTGTGTGCCTATTAACTAATGCTCCGTAGACGCTCCACTGAGTGTTGTGTGCCTATTAACTAATGCTCCGTAGACGCTCCACTGAGTGTTGTGTGCCTATTAACTAATGCTCCGTAGACGCTCCACTGAGTGTTGTGTGCCTATTAACTAATGCTCCGTAGACGCTCCACTGAGTGTTGTGTGCCTATTAACTAATGCTCCGTAGACGCTCCACTGAGTGTTGTGTGCCTATTAACTAATGCTCCGTAGCCATTCTAAAATCACTGTAAACAACCTCTTAATATTGCTTTGGATTATTACTGTTCAACTCACTGAACGTCAGAGCCTCACCACCGACCTCTTAGCCTGTGCCGCTTAACCGTGCCGCTTAACCGTGCCGATTAACCGTGCCGCTTAACCGTGCCGCTTAACCGCAGCGCTGACTATGTGATAAAAGTAGAACGCTGAGCTTGTCACTTACTTGTAGGCCTACAGTTTTGCTCACAAGTTTGGCTTTATATAGTTCAATAAACGCCGGACTGTAGCTCGCGATGCTGATTATGTAAATGCCCTCTGAATTCACCAGTCGTCACGCAAGCAAGCAAGCAGCCTCTATACAGAGTAATCAGGGCCATAGCCTTAATGCTCTGTCCCTGTGGGATGGAAGCAGCCTCTATACAGAGTAATCAGGGCCATAGCCTTAATGCTCTGTCCCTGTGGGATGGAAGCAGCCTCTATACAGAGTAAACAGGGCCATAGCCTTAATGCTCTGTCCCTGTGGGATGCAAGCAGCCTCTATACAGAGTAATCAGGGCCATAGCCTTAATGCTCTGTCCCTGTGGGATGCAAGCAGCCTCTATACAGAGTAATCAGGGCCATAGCCTTAATGCTCGGTCCCTGTGGGATGGAAGTGGTCTGCGTGTGTGTTGATTCAGAGGGACGGAGAGCAAATGACGTGTGAAGTAAGTCTGCACCGTGTATGGGAGAGAACGCTAATGTTCATAGACGTTGGCGGTGCATTAAAGATGCATGGGCGTGAAATCCAAACAAACATTCTAGTGTGTTGTGTTGCAAGGTAAGAATGAGGGTGGATAAAATATAATTCAACACAGCCAGAGAGAGAGGGAGACAGACAGTCTGTTAAAGTGCATTCCCCCCCCCCCCCCTGCAGTTTCCTGTGTTTACATTGGAGGCAGAATGCCGCTGAGTGATTTGACAAAGATGAGAAGCCAATATGACCTTTCATGGTAATGGAGAGAGAGCAGTAACTATTTCTCTGGCGTGTTTTCGTTTATTTTCCCCCTTTTCTTTTTTTTTTCTTCTTTTTTTAGGCGGCGTAATATTTCATGTAGAGAAAAAAACACACACAAGCGTTCTCTTAAAGGGAAATGCAGTTAGAGTGTTTTCTTTTTGCTGAGTCGTTTATGTAAATTACCTCGTTATAGTTTGAACAGCAGGTGACCTTTGATTTAAGGTGAGAAATGAGGATACTGTTTGAATGTAAATAAATGGGAATGTAAATGAATAAGCATTTCCTTTAACGACATCTAACGAGATGTTGGATGTTGTTTCAAAATATACATTGTTTAGCAGAATTGGGATCGGAATCGAGATCAAGTATTTTGTTTGTTTTTGGTTGTTAGTTCGTTTTTTGTTTTGCACCAGCATGCAGCTTGAAGTGTGTTTGTCTTCTAAACACAGAGCAGGTTTTGTGGACAATTGTGATGTTTCTGGTCTGTCGGCACGTTGTAGTGGAATGTTCTGAGTCTCTAGTGTTTATTTATTTATTTCTGTATTGTCTCCACCAGGCTAAAGGCATGGGGAGACAGTATGTATGTATTATTGTCTCCACCAGGCCAAAGGCATGGGGAGACAGTATGTTGTATTATTGTCTCCACCAGGCCAAAGGCATGGGGAGACAGAATGTTGTATTATTGTCTCCACCAGGCCAAAGGCATGGGGAGACAGAATGTTGTATTATTGTCTCCACCAGGCCAAAGGCATGGGGAGACAGAATGTTGTATTATTGTCTCCACCAGGCCAAAGGCATGGGGAGACAGAATGTTGTATTATTGTCTCCACCAGGCCAAAGGCATGGGGGGACAGAATGTTGTATTATTGTCTCCACCAGGCCAAAGGCATGGGGGGACAGTATGTTGTATTATTGTCTCCACCAGGCCAAAGGCATGGGGAGACAGAATGTTGTATTATTGTCTCCACCAGGCCAAAGGCATGGGGAGACAGAATGTTGTATTATTGTCTCCACCGGGCCAAAGGCATGGGGAGACAGTATGTTGTATTATTGTCTCCACCAGGCCAAAGGCATGGGGAGACAGAATGTTGTATTATTGTCTCCACCAGGCCAAAGGCATGGGGAGACAGAATGTTGTATTATTGTCTCCACCAGGCCAAAGGCATGGGGGGACAGTATGTTGTATTATTGTCTCCACCAGGCTAAAGGCATGGGGAGACAGAATGTTGTATTATTGTCTCCACCAGGCCAAAGGCATGGGGAGACAGAATGTTGTATTATTGTCTCCACCAGGCCAAAGGCATGGGGAGACAGAATGTTGTATTATTGTCTCCACCAGGCCAAAGGCATGGGGAGACAGAATGTTGTATTATTGTCTCCACCGGGCCAAAGGCATGGGGAGACAGAATGTTGTATTATTGTCTCCACCGGGCCAAAGGCATGGGGAGACAGTATGTTGTATTATTGTCTCCACCAGGCCAAAGGCATGGGGAGACAGAATGTTGTATTATTGTCTCCACCAGGCCAAAGGCATGGGGAGACAGAATGTTGTATTATTGTCTCCACCAGGCCAAAGGCATGGGGGGACAGTATGTTGTATTATTGTCTCCACCAGGCTAAAGGCATGGGGAGACAGAATGTTGTATTATTGTCTCCACCAGGCCAAAGGCATGGGGAGACAGAATGTTGTATTATTGTCTCCACCAGGCCAAAGGCATGGGGAGACAGAATGTTGTATTATTGTCTCCACCAGGCCAAAGGCATGGGGAGACAGAATGTTGTATTATTGTCTCCACCAGGCCAAAGGCATGGGGAGACAGTATGTTTTATTATTGTCTCCACCAGGCTAAAGGCATGGGGAGACGGTATGTATGTATTATTGTCTCCACCAGGCCAAAGGCATGGGGAGACAGTATGTATGTATTATTGTCTCCACCAGGCCAAAGGCATGGGGAGACAGTATGTATTTATTATTGTCTCCACCAGGCCAAAGGCATGGGGAGACAGTATGTATGTATTATTGTCTCCACCAGGCCAAAGGCATGGGGAGACAGTATGTATGTATTATTGTCTCCACCAGGCCAAAGGCATGGGGAGACAGTATGTATGTATTATTGTCTCCAACAGGCCAAAGGCATGGGGAGACAGTATGTTGTATTATTGTCTCCACCAGGCCAAAGGCATGGGCACGCCACCGCCTATCAGAATAGTGTGATCACATAGTAGTGGCTTAATTGTCTGTGTCGCACCACACACCAAAAACAAACATCTCTTGGTAGCCTACTGTGTAATTCTGTGCCGTTTATCAAATATGCAGTGCAAGGCTGCGCACACTTTCCTCTGTACAGTAATTAATTATACAGTGATTATGAGACGTTACAGCAGCTTCCACTTAGTGGAGGGTTTTTAACTACAGGGTGACGAAGCAAGACAACGCCATTCTCCTCTCATCTCACCTTACACTTCTTACAGTGTGTGTGTGTGTGTGTGTGTGTGTGTGTGTGTGTGTGTGTGTGTGTGTGGGGCAGGTGCTCAAGTGAAAAAAGGGGGCACCTTTTGCAGCGCGTGGAACCGGTTGGTTGCCTTAACAGTGTGAGATTTATAGATTTTGGGGCATAAATAATATATTAGAATTTAGAACATTGCTGTCCAGAGGTCAAGGGCAGGTGGTGCTCTAGCGCCCCCTATATTGTCTCCCTGTGCACTATTTTGTAAAATAATCGTGTTTAAAAAATAATCTGCCTAATGATGATGTCACTGGAAGACGGTTTCTGAACTGCCCACAGCCTTCCTATATATGAGACACAGACTGAGTAGGAAAAAAATCGTGCCATTTCTTTCATGATTATTAGTGAGGACCTATTATATGAAGATATAGGTTGAAAAGTGGTGAAGTGGTCCTTTAACCCATTCTGAACGGGAACCCATTTTGGTGTTAGCATCACGTTATGCTTTAGCTATTGAAAAATAGCAGATCTACAAGCTCGTAGCGCGCCACCGAGTGGCGCGCTACGAGCTTGTAGGTCTGCTATATTTTTTTTTTTATCGAAGAAAGACTGAATTTCTTTTTATCTGATCTCAGGTCAGAATGGGTTAATCAGACCAGTGTGTGTCCAGTGGAAACCTCGTATGAATCTGATCTCAGGTCAGAAGAATGGGTTAAGCTGATGGGAGTGGTTGCGGCTCTATAGGGACCTTTTATAGGAATAAGAGATTGACCTTTGACTGCTAGCGCTGTTAGGCTGACACAGTGGTTCTCACGGTGGAGTTGGATTAGCGTGCGTGCGTGTGCGTGTGCGTGCGCGTGTGCGTGCGTGTGCGTGTGCGTGCGTGTGCGTGTGTGTGCGTGTGAGTGCGCGCGTGCTCAGCCTCATGTGGGCGGAGTCGTGGAAAGTATACACATTTACTTAAGTACTGTACTTTAGTAACATTTTGAGGTATTTGTACTTGGAACCCAGGACCTTCTAGCTGTGAGGCGACAGCACTACCGGCCCCTATATGAGTGCCTGTCTATAGTATATACTGTATACAGTGATAGTTACTGTATGTGTGGCTGATGTGTAATCAGCCTGGGATTATTCTAGTGTCATGAGTGCGTAGCCCTTTGACACAAAACACCAATAATCTCATCGTGACAGATGGTGGAGTTTAAGGCTCTGGATTTCAAAAGAGGATTATCGATAGATAAACATAATGACTTTCTGAACCGTAAAAATGACACGATATGTGACTCGCTTGACTGAGGGGGCTGCCATTGTGCAGTTCTCCGGCTTTTCACCGGCGGAGAAAAACAGTTTTTAGTTTTAGTTTTTTGATTTTTATCCAAAATGAGTCATAATAGCACAGGCAGACTCTTCACGTACCAGAGCATCTCTGAAATAAACGTCAGAGCTGAAATCGACATGGTAAATATGAAATACATGTGTAAACATGTAGCTCTATGTTAGAGACCACAGAAGTGAACCTTTGACAGGTCTGTTTTCTCAACTCGCTGTTTTCTCTGCAAGACGTTTCTCCAAAAGTGGCCTGTCGTGTCAAACTGAACAACCAAATGACAAAAAATAAAACAGTCAGTCAGGCTGGGTCACAGACTGAGACTGTATATGCAATTTACAATTTTTACAATTTAGGCATTTAGCAGACGCTCTTAATCCAGAGCGACTTACATTAAGCAAGAACAAAAAGCATGGGGAATACATCACATAAAAACATTTATCATGAAACATGCGTAAGCTAAGAAAGTAACAGTGGAATATCTATAATGAAACTATACATATAAGCTATACATCTATACTAGATATACATTATGTACTATGACGTGCTATGACTACATACAATGCACTTATGCTGTGTACATAACATGCTATAAGTCTGTATCAAATGCTATCTAAGTCTACAGAATTGCTATCTAAGGGGGACTCAACTGTCCACACACTGCATGCTGCCCTGTGCACAGATAGCGGCTAGCTTGTACATATTATTATGCGAGTTACCAATGGATTTTACTGAGTAGCTGCCATGCATCTCGGATCATAACTTCGCGCTATAGCTAGCCTGGAGTGTCTTTTAATTATTATTCTTCTCTTTTTGAATATTAAAGAAATGTGTATACATGCAGTGACTGCAGTGCACGTTTTTCTAAAGAACATGCAGTAGGAGTAGGCCACGCATTTCGGCTGTTGAATCATTTATATTATAATTATATTAGAACATGCAGTAGGAGTATAGGCCATGCATTTAGGCTGTTGAATCATTAGAACATGCAGTAGGAGTATAGGCCATGCATTTAGGCTGTTGAATCATTAGAACATGCAGTAGGAGTATAGGCCATGCATTTAGGCTGTTGAATCATTAGAACATGCAGTAGGAGTAGGCCATGCATTTAGGCTGTTGAATCATTAGAACATGTAGTAGGAGTATAGGCCATGCATTTAGGCTGTTGAATCATTAGAACATGCAGTAGGAGGAGAATAGGCCATGCATTTAGGCTGTTGAATCATTAGAACATGCAGTAGGAGAATAGGCCATGCATTTAGGCTGTTGAATCATTAGAACATGTAGTAGGAGTATAGGCCATGCATTTAGGCTGTTGAATCATTAGAACATGCAGTAGGAGGAGAATAGGCCATGCATTTAGGCTGTTGAATCATTAGAACATGCAGTAGGAGGAGAATAGGCCATGCATTTAGGCTGTTGAACCATTAGAACATGCAGTAGGAGAATAGGCCATGCATTTAGGCTGTTGAATCATTAGAACATGCAGTAGGAGAATAGGCCATGCATTTAGGCTGTTGAATCATTAGAACATGTAGTAGGAGGAGAATAGGCCATGCATTTAGGCTGTTGAATCATTAGAACATGCAGTAGGAGGAGAATAGGCCATGCATTTAGGCTGTTGAATCATTAGAACATGCAGTAGGAGTATAGGCCATGCATTTAGGCTGTTGAATCATTAGAACATGTAGTAGGAGAATAGGCCATGCATTTAGGCTGTTGAATCATTAGAACATGCAGTAGGAGTATAGGCCATGCATTTAGGCTGTTGAATCATTAGAACATGTAGTAGGAGAATAGGCCATGCATTTAGGCTGTTGAATCATTAGAACATGCAGTAGGAGAATAGGCCATGCATTTAGGCTGTTGAATCATTAGAACATGTAGTAGGAGGAGAATAGGCCATGCATTTAGGCTGTTGAATCATTAGAACATGCAGTAGGAGGAGAATAGGCCATGCATTTAGGCTGTTGAATCATTAGAACATGCAGTAGGAGAATAGGCCATGCATTTAGGCTGTTGAATCATTAGAACATGCAGTAGGAGTATAGGCCATGCATTTAGGCTGTTGAATCATTAGAACATGTAGTAGGAGTGTAGGCCATGCATTTAGGCTGTTGAATCATTAGAACATGCAGTAGGAGGAGAATAGGCCATGCATTTAGGCTGTTGAATCATTAGAACATGCAGTAGGAGGAGAATAGGCCATGCATTTAGGCTGTTGAATCATTAGAACATGCAGTAGGAGGAGAATAGGCCATGCATTTAGGCTGTTGAATCATTAGAACATGCAGTAGGAGTATAGGCCATGCATTTAGGCTGTTGAATCATTAGAACATGTAGTAGGAGAATAGGCCATGCATTTAGGCTGTTGAATCATTAGAACATGTAGTAGGAGTATAGGCCATGCATTTAGGCTGTTGAATCATTAGAACATGCAGTAGGAGGAGAATAGGCCATGCATTTAGGCTGTTGAATCATTAGAACATGCAGTAGGAGAATAGGCCATGCATTTAGGCTGTTGAATCATTAGAACATGCAGTAGGAGTATAGGCCATGCATTTAGGCTGTTGAATCATTAGAACATGCAGTAGGAGTATAGGCCATGCATTTAGGCTGTTGAATCATTAGAACATGCAGTAGGAGTATAGGCCATGCATTTAGGCTGTTGAATCATTTATATTAGAACATGCAGTATAGGAGTATAGGCCATGCATTTAGGCTGTTGAACCATTAGAACATGCAGTAGGAGAATAGGCCATGCATTTAGGCTGTTGAATCATTAGAACATGCAGTAGGAGAATAGGCCATGCATTTAGGCTGTTGAATCATTAGAACATGCAGTAGGAGAATAGGCCATGCATTTAGGCTGTTGAATCATTAGAACATGCAGTAGGAGGATACATTTTAATGAGGTGTAAATGTAATCCAGTGAGATAATGTCTGCATGCTAATGACGCCTCTAAAGGGAACCTAAGAGAATACGAGAGTATGTGTTATGTACATGTTTGATGTGTTTGCATAGTTGCTTATACTTATTTGTCTCTCTATGTATTTGTATTTATCGTCTCCACCAGGCCGAGGTCGTGGGGAGAGAGTATGTTTTGCACTCTGTGTGTGTGTGTGTGTGTGTGTGTGTGTGTGTGTGTGTGTGTGTGTGTGTGAGAGTATACGAGTGAAATAAATGAGGTTTTTTTTACATATACACTACATTTCCCATCATCCACTGGGCCAAGCAAAGCGGTATAGAGCGTCGCAGTCCCGCCCCCCCCCCTCGAGAGACCCGGAAAATAAATCCCCGTTCATTTTCCATATAGGCTTTTCAGAAAGTATTTATTTAAAGACGTTTACGCCGCGGACAAAGACAACTCTTGTCGTGACAAATCATGACAACAAACAAAAAAATCTCGGGCCAAACAAAGAATTAGAAAGTAGAAAAAAAACGGCTGGTTACAACACTTTTTTTGTTGTTTTTCTTCTTTGTAATTATTCGTTTGGTCCAAAATATCGTGTGTGTCGTGACTGTCGTCATGATTTGTCACGACTCGAGTTGGCTTCGTACGACGCTGTGTGTGCTATTTTCAGCATGCAACTGTGTGTAAAATGACTTGACTTGTCCACTAGTTCCTTCCTAACATTTTATTCTAGTTTTTATTTGTTTCCATTTAGTTTCCATTTATGTAGTTTTGGCCCGTGAAAAAAAAGGTTGTCGACGTTTTTCGTCATAGTTTTAGTCGACGTGCGTGCGTGCGTGCGTGCATGCGTGTGTGTGTGTGTGTGTGTGTGTGTGTGTGTGCATGCGCGCGTGCGTGATTTTTTATTTTATATGATACATTTATATGATACATTTATTTCCCAGCTCATGGAGCCCTGAAGCATCTCTGCTCAGCTGTATGGTTCCTCTCCTACCTACGTCTCCTTCTTAAGTCCTCTCCCGCATGCACCTGCCCCTGGCTCTTCTGTCCGCACACTTCTGTCCGCCTTCTCCTTTTCGGAGCGTTGCTGTTGCCTGGCAACAGCGCATGTGTGTGTGTGTGTGTCTGTGTGTGCGTGTGCGTGCGTGCGTGTCTGTGCGTGCGTGTGTGTGCGTGCGTGTGCGCGTGTGTGTGTGCAAGTGATAGCTTCTTTGCTAATCAGAGGAAGCGAGTGTGCTTGATGTGTATAGGCGGGTAATGGAGATGGACTTTGGTGTAATAGTGTGTCAGAGTATAGGTGGGCCAATGGAGATGGACTTTGGTGTAATTGTGTGTCAGAGTATAGGCGGGCCAATGGAGATGGACTTTGGTGTAATAGTGTGTGAGAGTATAGGCGGGCCAATGGAGATGGACTTTGGTGTAATAGTGTGTGAGAGTATAGGCGGGCCAATGGAGATGGACTGTCAGAGCATAGGACCACAAGTTCAGGTGAAGGCCAGCTCAACACGACGGAGTTTATTGATCGAGCAAGACGAAAACTAATCCAAAATAGGGTGGCAGGCAATCATGTAAAGTTTGTAAAGTCCAGAGACGGCTAAAGATTAAAGGTTTTTTTAGACGCCTATCCTTAGATTAGAGGTTGTTTAAACATCTATATATAGACGGTCTATATATAGCTAATCAACCTCTAATCCTAAGTTTAGGAGACTTCGGGGGGGGGAAAAGCAATTCTCCAGAACGCTGCCTTCCTTCCGTTAATGGCATGGAAAGGAGAGGAGTGGCATTTATTGCATTTCTTTCACCATGTAGTAAACGCTGCATTTGTGGTCTGGGAGAGGGCAGTTGTTTTACAGACGGGGTAAAAGGGCAGTTGTTTTACAGACGGGGTAAAAGGGCAGTTGTTTTACAGACGGGTAAAAGGGCAGTTGTTTTACAGACGGGGTAAAAGGGCAGGGGCTGAAGCCGCACACGGACGGAGTGTAAAACATAGATGGTCTCCCCATGCCTTCGGCTGGTGGAGACCAGAGAAGACTCTCTTTTCCATAACGGCCTTGAACACTTCTCTCTGCCGGGTATTTTCATGTCGACTCAAACTCCTACGGCTTGCAGGACGCAAAAGAAAAACAACCTCAGTAAACGGCATGCAGGCAATTCTCTGTTTTCATCTGTGAGCAGAAATGCAGTCGCAGAACGGGAGATTTGAGATGGTGTGTAGTAGAATTTGCAAGTACATGACATGGTTGAATAACAATAAGGCCTACCGTAGCGAGACCCGAGAGATGAGTTTATGTAACCGCCTGGCGGTGTGGAGAATGGATCCCGTGGAACAGAGGCACCGTGTTTCAGTTTTTCCTTTAACCCATTCTGACCTGAGATCAGATTCATACCAGGTTTCCACTGGACACACACTGGTCTGATTAACCCATTCTGACCTGAGATCAGATTCATACGAGGTTTCCACTGGACACACACTGGTCTGATTAACCCATTCTGACCTGAGATCAGATTCTAAAAATGTCAGTCGTTCTTCGAATTTTTCAAAAATAGCAGACCTACAAGCTCGTATCGCGCCACTCGGTGGCGCGCTACGAGCTTGTAGATCTGCTATTTTTCAATAGCTAAAGCATAACATGATGCCAACACCAAAATGGGTGCCCGGTCAGAATGGGTTAAATAGACGGTGATGTAATGCAACAGCAAGTCTTACCCAGACTTGTGTGGATTGTTTTCAGACTTGTGCAGACCTCTTAAAGCTTCCTGGATGTAGGTGTTATATAGTTCAATGAAAAGATGCTTTCTGCATCAGTTCTATATTGAAAGGAGCCATAGTTAAATCAAACTACAGAAACCACATTAGTGACTAATATTAGCCAATCAGTCGGCTGAGGCAGAGGCTGGAAAGGAAAGGAAAGGTACTATGTTTACCCTGCAGGGTAACTGGACTAAGGAAAGGAAAGGTACTATGTTTACCCAGGGTAACTGGACTAAGGAAAGGAAAGGTACTATGTTTACCCAGGGTAACTGGACTAAGGAAAGGAAAGGTACTATGTTTACCCAGGGTAACTGGACTAAGGAAAGGAAAGGTACTATGTTTACCCAGGGTAACTGGACTAAGGAAAGGAAAGGTACTATGTTTACCCAGGGTAACTGGACTAAGGAAAGGAAAGGTACTATGTTTACCCAGGGTAACTGGACTAAGGAAAGGAAAGGTACTATGTTTACCCAGGGTAACTGGACTAAGGAAAGGAAAGGTACTATGTTTACCCAGGGTAACTGGACTAAGGAAAGGAAAGGTACTATGTTTACCCAGGGTAACTGGACTAAGGAAAGGAAAGGTACTATGTTTACCCAGGGTAACTGGACTAAGGAAAGGAAAGGTACTATGTTTACCCAGGGTAACTGGACTAAGGAAAGGAAAGGTACCATGTTTACCCAGGGTAACTGGGCTAAGCTCAATAACTTGTTTACAGCCAGGCCCTGCTCATAGAACATTTCATGGTAGGGGGTTCAATGCCTTGTGCATAAAGGGCACTTCAGGGGTGGTAATTTTAACGTGCCGGTCCGGGCGGGGATACGAACTATAGTGACCTTTCCGATATCAAGACCGCTCCGCAAACCGTTCGGCCACCGCTGCCTCAGGCTGGACATTGTGCAGGTGAGGGGACTCATTACTCCCACCGCACTCCCTGTGGGGCTGTGGAACGTGCAGGCACGCACGCACGCACACACGTACACACACACGCACAGGCGTGGTGCATTTATTGTAAGATATACACTCAAGACGTTACACGCACTATTACTAAGTGCGTGAATACAGTGTTATGCAAGACCCATTATAGTCCCATACGTGGCAGTATATCCGCTGACCAATCGGGCGGGTTATTTAAGCTCACTTGAATCTGCATTCCTTCCTTCCTTCCGTCTGCATGTGTTCCTGGTTTGCTCCGACTCGTAGGATATCAAATATAATGCCAAAACGAAGGGGGATAAAGACCTCTCCTCTTATCTATCTGATCAGGTGTTTGTTTGCAGTAAAGGCCAAGTATCTGCCCTGGGACATGTGATAACTGTCTGATGATGACGACCTGTATATACAGTAGGCAGCGCCATATACTGTACCGTAATTACTGTATGCTCAGGCCAGCATGCTGGGGAGGAAACTATACACTCATGTTCACCGGAGGTTAAAGTATAATAGATCTCTTCAGAGCATACTGCTCTCCCCTCTTATACCGCCCCCTTGTGGGTTGAATTTCAGAAAGCAAGCATGTTTAACCCATTCTGAACGGGAACCCATTTTTGGTGTTTAGCATTATGTTATGCTTTAGCTATTGAAAAATAGCAGGTCTACAAGCTCGTAGCGCGCCACTCGGTCAGCTATTTTTGAAAAATCGAAGAACGACTGACATTTTTTAGAATCTGATCTCAGGTCAGAATGGTTTAATCAGACCAGTGTGTGTGTGTCCAGTGGAAACCTCGTATGAATCTGATCTCAGGTCAGAATGGGATAAACTGCAGGTAGCCTATATATAATGACTGCATTCATGGTATCCATGCGGTTCTCAGGCTGCATGGGTCCTACCAGGGCTGTCCATGTCACTGCCTGATCCGTTTTGATCCGGTCCCATGCTAACTGCAGACAAAACAGTGGAAATATATAATGTTTATTTACTTTATTATCAATGTTGAAGATGTAATTGTAACTTTGGAGCTAACTATCAAATGTAGACGACGGCGCATGAGTTGTTTTGTGTTGGATGAATGTTGTATGTAAATGTATGAAATAAATATTGTAATGATATGTTTAAGACCCCAGGAAGAATATGCTGCTGTGACTCACAGTAAGCTAATGGGGATCTAATAAATAAATCAAAATCAAAACACACTTGCTCATGCACGCCATGCACACACACACACGCACACACACACACACACACACACACACACACACACACACACACACACACACACACACACACACACACACACACACACACCCCTTCTGCTGCAGTGGGTGGACATCATTTTGCGCATGTGCTACTCTCAATCTCTAAGGCCCTCATTTATCAATTGAGTGTAAAATCTTCCCTGAATTGGAGCGTTTGTTCTGCAGTACACCCACGTCGCCACTGCATTTATAAAGTGTTCGCAAACAGCTGATCCTACACCTTCATTCCATTCATAGCAGTGATACATGTGACGGCTGAAATCAATCTGGCACGCCCTATGAAATGTGTCTGTCTGTCTGTCTGCCTGCCTGCCTGCCTGCCTGCCTGCCTGCCTGTCTGCCTGCCTGTCTGCCTGTCTGCCTGTCTGCCTGCCTGCCTGCCTGCCTGCCCTGTCTGCCCTGTCTGTCTGT
The DNA here is from genome assembly GCF_963924005.1 of Protomyctophum bolini. NCBI lineage: Eukaryota > Metazoa > Chordata > Actinopteri > Myctophiformes > Myctophidae > Protomyctophum > Protomyctophum bolini. Next base: position 3,527,922 of record NC_137866.1, read on the forward strand.
CTGTCTGTTCCTTTCTCTCTGGGTCCATCGTCTCCTTTTCTTTTCTCGTGTCTTTTCTTTTCTTTGTGTTTTCCGTTCGTTGAGCCACTCGTCACCGGCTGAACCTTGAGGTCCTCCCAGTCTCACTGCCGGGGCTTCTTCTTCGTCTGTTCGTTGTTTATTGCTAAATTAAACACAAGCTGTTGGACAGATAATAGTCACCTTTTTAAAAGAAAGTCTGTTTCACTTTCAGCAGCAGCAGCTCAGCTTGTGGCGCGCGGCTATCATCACACACTGTCCAGAGTGGGATTGAACCACTATATCCCACCTGCTGCTCCCAGCCATTATATTCCCCGTAGCAGTGGCGGGGAAAATAAGTTCTCACATTCGTTACTTTTAGTACAAGTATCAATACGGCGACTGTGGCTCAGGAGGTAGAGCAGGTCGTCCAATGATCCATATGGGTCGGCGGTTCGAATCCCGGCTCCTCCTCCTCCTCCTGTCCACATGTGGAAGTGTCCTTCATGGGCAAAGACACTGCATGGGCAACCCCAGATTGCTCCCGATGTGCTGGTTGGTTGGTATACCTTGCATGGCTTCTTCTGCCGCAATCGGTGTATGTATGAACGGGTGAATGTGTAATGCACAATCTATGTGAAGCGCCTTGGATAAAGGCGCTATATAAATGCACCATTTACCATTTACTGCAATGTAGAACACACACACACACGCACACAAATACGAGAGACTACATTTTTATATTATTATTGGGGAGGGGGGGGGGGGGGGGAGGGGTCTTTTGGGATGTCAGTGACCCTTGGCAAACACAGAAATCAAATGCTTACTTTACGCAGATGACCTGCTGCTGCTGTCCCCAACCAAGGAAGGACTACAGCAGCAACTTGATCTCCTACACAAATTCTCCCAGACATGGGCCCTGACAGTGAACCTAACCAAGACTAAAATCATGATATTTCAAAAAAGGCCCAGCCGCCAAAACCACCAATTTTTCCTAAATACAATCCCACTAGAACAAACTAAAAACTATACCTACCTTGGCCTAAACATCAGCAGCACAGGGAACTACAACCAAGCTGTAAAGGACCTGAGAGACAAGGCAAGAAGGGCATTCTATGCCATCAAAAGAAACATCAAAATAGACATCCCAATTAAAACCTGGCTTAAAATACTGGACTCGGTGATAGAACCAATTTCCCTCTATGGTTGCGAGATCTGGGGACCATTAGCAAACCATGACCTGGAAAAATGGGATAAACACCAAACCGAGACCCTACACACAGAATTCTGCAAATCCATTCTCCGTACCCAGCGAAAAACACCAAATAATGCATGCAGGGCAGAATTAGGACGATACCCACTCATAATCAAAATAAAAAAGAGAGCACTTAAGTTCTACAACCACCTAAAAGAAAGTGACCTAGATGCACTCCATAACAAGGCACTCACACACAGTGAAACTCTAGAGAGATGCCCCCTCAGCCAGCTAGCCCTGGAACTCCGGGCACAAACACAAACAGAGCCACGAGATAGAAAACCCATTGGACTAAACCAAATTATAAAACAGCAAAGGGAAAACTATCTGACACATTGGAAAGAAGCAACACAAAAGCAGAGTAAACTAGAATGCTATCTGGCCCTAAACAGAGAATACACAGTGGCAGAATACCTGAGCACCGTGACCGACCCAAAACAAAGAAAAATCTTAACTAGGTACAGACTCAGTGAGCACAGTCTCGCGATCGAGAAAGGCCGTCATAGGCAGACCTGTATCCCGAGAGAAGACAGACTATGCACCCACTGCACACTAAACGAAGTGGAAACCGAGCTACACTTCCTAACCATCTGCCCATTGTACCAAGACATCAGAGACACATACTTCCCACAGATTACAACCACACACGGAGATTTTGAAAACATGACCAATGACAAAAAACTCCCATATCTGCTGGGCGAAGTACAACAATGTGCAAACACAGCAGCAAGATTTGTGAGTTGCTGTGATAGGAGAAGGATATCAAATGGAACACAACCACCCTAAAGACTAATAATTGTGTATATTCCTGCACTATACCTGCATCGAGTTATCTTGGTACACAGAAGTTGATCTATTGAAGATTCTGACCTTCAAAGTACATAATTTTTGTTTTGATTGTATTGCTGTATTGTTGTATTGTTCTTTCTGCTTTGGCAATGTAAACGTATGTTTTCTCATGCCAATAAAGCCCTTTGAATTGAATTGAATTGACTTTAGCAGTAATTGAGCCAGCTGGGTTCTTTTCATGTTCACCACAGAGACTCATTAGTGTGTGTGTGTGTGTGTGTGTGTGTGTGTGCGGCGCGCACGTGTGTGTGTGTGTGTGCGTGCGTGCGTGTGTGCGTACACGCCCCCACCTGTGTTTGCGTGTCTAATGTGCTCCTGAATTAAATATTTTATGGTATTTATTTCCAGCTCTCAGGTACCCTGTTGTGTTTAGTTTATTGGCTGCTGCAATCAAGTCAATGTCATTTGTCAGGATTTAAATAATGCCGTGTAATTCTTCTTTTTTTTAATAATCTAATTTGTGCCACAAAGCAAAATCCTTCTGACTGGATTGTATTTATAAAAGATAATGGCATCAAAGTCATATACCTGCGGGGAAAGTCATCAGAGAGCTAGACTGTTGTTTGATAATGTTAAAGTTATTTTTGCAACAGCTGAAATCAATGATATATCATTATATATATATATATATATTTCAGACTTTTACCTGGGCCGCATTAAAGTTAGTTCAGATTTTTGGACTTATCTTTCGTTCTTGCCTCACGCTGGTCACGCTGAAGTCTCTCTAGAAGCGTTAACCCATTCTGACCTGAGATCAGATTCATACGAGGTTTCCACTGGACACATGCACTGGTCCGATTAACCCATTCTGACCTGAGATCAGATTCTAAAAAATGTCAGTCGTTCTTCAGACCTACAAGCTCGTAGCGCGCCACTCGGTGGCGCGCTATATGAGCTTGTAGATCTGCTATTTTTTCAATAGCTAAAGCATAACATGGTCTGCTATTTTTTTTTAAACCGAAGAACGACTGACACATAGAAACATTTTAGCTTTTTCAGAAAACTGTCAGGATGTAGAAGACATTTATAGAATCGGATCCCAGGTCCCAGATTGCATTATCTATATTCTAGTGGGATGGTGAATCTACAGCGAGAAGAGCCATAATAATGTGAAGTGTGATGTTTTATTGCTCTCTCAGACGGAGGTCTGGACAGGCTTTACTGCACAGAGGCAGCGGCGCACCAATGAATTACCAGGCATCCGTGCATGAAAGAGATTAACCCATTCTGACCTGAGATCAGATTCTATAAATGTCTTCTACATCCTGACAGTTTTTCATTCTGACCTGAGATCAGATTCTATAAATGTCTTCTATACATCCCGACAGTTTTCTGAAAAGGCTATGTTTCTATGTCAGTCGTTCTTCGCCTTTTCAAAAATAGCGGAGCTACAAGCTCGTAGCGCGCCACTCGGTGGCGTGCTATGAGCTTGTAGATCTGCTATTTTTTCAATAGCTAAAGCATAACATGATGCTATATAACACCAAAATGTGTTCCCGTCCAAAATTGGTTAAAACTGGTTCCGCTCTCAGACAAGACAACATTTCATGGATAGAACATGATTTATTTCTCTATAGGCTTTTAAAAAAAAATCATCTGATCCTTACAAATACACTGCAGACAAGATTGCGTTCTTTCAATAAAATAATGTGTGTAACTGGTGATAAAATATAGAAAAGAGAGGGAGAGAGAGAGAGAGAGAGAGAGAGAGAGAGAGGAAAAAAACTGAACGATTTCATTACAGGCATGGCTGGGGGATATACAAGACTTTTACAGCTCACCACAATCATTTTGCTAGTTAACCTATGACTCCAAAACAGATTTTCTGCAGTGTCCATCGACACAAACGCTCGGCACACTGTACACCTTGTAGTTGTACAACACACTGTACACCTTGCAGTTGCACAGTGGTACAAACACATCTGTTCTCTTGTATACAGTACAGTACTAACATTAAGATGATGAACAACGGACAAAACACAAACGTGGTTTCGTTGCAGTGTAACCATTTAGGAAATCCAGCCAGGGTGATTTACAAGCAGTGTGTGGGCAGGAAACGTGGGTTACTTATTCTCACACGCACGCACACAGATATTCTACGAATGCCTTCTGAATCCTGGCAGTTTTCTGAAAACCCTGTTTCTATGTCAGTCGTTTGGTTTTGGATGGAGCCCTGTTGCACAACACAGGTATAAGAAAGACATTCTTTATTGAAATACTGACAACGTTTCGATCTATTTGATCTTCATCAGGTCATGATGAAGATCAAATGACGAACGAAATACATTTTAACAAATATATAAAAAAGAAATGTGTTACATGTGATGACACCCTTTACCGGAAAGGCTTTACCTGTTCTGGGATGTCTTTTTTTTTCTAATAATATTTTTTATCCCATGATTTTATAACCCATTTTTCCACCCCTGTGTCAATCATTCTAATGTGATCCTGGGCTCTACACACCCTCCGCCAACCTAGTCCCCATATATGGGGGACAAGGGGAGAGCAACGGACTTGAACTCATGCTTCCTTCATGCCTGAGTGTCCAAGTCTCTCCTTTACACCTGACAGAACACCTGTTCTGGGATGTCTAAAGGCATAATTGCCTGGTTTAAGGGGGGCCAGGAGGAGAGTCTGTTTTGGTTTGCGGCAATATGTGTTGGCTCTAACCAATTTGTCCCGTATATGTTTGGTCCTCTTTTTATATACAAACAGAGGTGGATCCTTAAAATGGTGTGTGAGATGGATCTGATGTCAAAATATGACAATATTTCATGACTGTGCTCTTAACCCAGACCCAGACCTACAAGCTCGTAGCGAACGACTGACATACTGTAGAAACATAGCTTTTTCAGAAAACTGTCAGGATGTATAGAAGACATTTTTAGAATCTGATCTCAGGTCAGAATGGAAAACTGTCTGGATGTAGAAGACATTTTTAGAATCTGATCTCAGGTCAGAATGGGATAACCATGTAGGCCTGGGGAGTGTGTTGGTTGTGATGCAGGAAACTGAATAGTGTTTTTCCTATTTTTACACTTTTTGTCGATAAAACCCCCATAAGGACCCCCAAAAATATTTGGCCGGCCGACCCCCATCTGAAAATATGTTGTTCCAGGGACCTCCCACCCCAGAAGCAAAGATTTGAGTTAAAAGCGTTCGCTCTGAAATAATATATATATATATTCAAAGATTTGCAACACATTTTCAAGATTTAATACATTCTCAATACTGAGAATACTGAAGAACTTTGTCATTCCTTCATCTTTGGATAGATAGATAGATAGATCTTTATTTGTCATTGCAACGTGTACAACGAAATTAAAAGTGCCAACCAATCAGTGCATTATATCACAAAACATACAAGCTAAAACAAAACACACATGACTTCCTGTTATTGCACAACCCCAGCAGCACTAATGCACAAACAGTAATTTCATCTGTTATCGCACAACAAACCCTTATTGTACTTTAAGATAGCAGATAAAAAAAACTAAAAAGTGTCGCAGCAACAGATCATTTTTTAGCAGCATTGAGTGCAACTACCGCTGTGGGATAGAAGCTGTTACTGAATCTGTTGGTCTTGGACTTGTTCACTCTGTACCGTCTGCCTGATGGCAACAGTTCAAACAGTGAATGAGCGGGGTGGGAAGTGTCTTTCATAATGTTCAGAGTTTTTTTTATGACAGGACGATTATTTAATCGACAACAGCCCTTGAGCACGGCAAGGGCACATACACACCTGACTGAACCAACTAACTAAGGGCACATACACACCTGACTGAACCAACTAACTAAGGGCACATACACACCTGACTGAACCAACTAACTAAGGGCACATACACACCTGACTGAACCAACTAACTAAGGGCACATACACACCTGACTGAACCAACTAACTAAGGGCACATACACACCTGACTGAACCAACTAACTAAGGGCACATACACACCTGACTGAACCAACTAACTAAGGGCACATACACACCTGACTGAACCAACTAACTAAGGGCACATACACACCTGACTGAACCAACTAACTAAGGGCACATACACACCTGACTGAACCAACTAACTAAGGGCACATACACACCTGACTGAACCAACTAACTAAGGGCACATACACACCTGACTGAACCAACTAACTAAGGGCACATACACACCTGACTGAACCAACTAACTAAGGGCACATACACACCTGACTGAACCAACTAACTAAGGGCACATACACACCTGACTGAACCAACTAACTAAGGGCACATACACACCTGACTGAACCAACTAACTAAGGGCACATACACACCTGACTGAACCAACTAACTAAGGGCACATACACACCTGACTGAACCAACTAACTAAGGGCACATACACACCTGACTGAACCAACTAACTAAGGGCACATACACACCTGACTGAATTAACTCCACAAGCTACGCATCATAGGTTGAATAAGCGACTTCGACATTGGCAGCTTATATACCCAGCATCCTGTTTACAGGCTGCTTAACCCATTTAGACCTGACGTTGAAACAAAGCTTGTAGGATCTGCTGTTTTTGAAGAATCGTGAAAATGTGGGCGCAAAATCTTTGATTATATATATATTCTTTCAGAGCATTTTAAACTCAAATCTTTGCTTCTGGGGACGTCCCTGGGAAAAAAGGTCTTCTAAATCCTGACGGTTTTCTGAAATACCTATTTTGGTGCTCAATATTTAATGTCAAGGACCCCAAATAATTATATTTAATTGGCCTCCCCATCCCCCCCCATCTCAAAATATGTTGTTCCAGGGACCTCCCAGAAAGCAAAGATTTTAGTTAAAAGCGTTGGCTCTGAAAGAATATAATTATATTCAATGATTTGCACTACATTTTAACGATTCTTCTAAAATAGCAGACCCTACAAGCTCGTAGCGCGGCACTCGGTGCCGCGCTACGAGCTTGTAGATCTGCTATTTTTCAACGGCTAAAGTACAACATAATGCTTAAAACACTTACAAGGGGGTTCCCGTCCAGAATGGGTTAACATTGGGTGATAATTAAAAGAGTAACATTCCACTGATGCAACGTCTTGATGAGCAAAATGCAATCACCTAAAGTTCTGCTGAATACCCACAATGCTGTTCTCCCGAGAATGGATTATCTGCTAAACAAACTTGATGTCAATTTACCAACTGTCACGCTCCTAGCTATAGGACCGTGTGTGTGTGTGTGTGTGTGTGTGTGTGTGTGTGTGTGTGTGTGTGTGTGTGTGTGTGTGTGTGTGTGTGTGTGTGTGTGTGTGACGCGCGCTGGCGTGTCCTGGCAATCAGAGAATTGATTAGTTTCTGAACATGTAATGAGAAGACATGCCGCGGCAAATAAATAGCACGGAATTGCAATTCCTTACATATACACGACTGGAAAAAACACCAAAATCCATACACATATTGCACGACTATACTGTGTTGGCCGTGAAGGAGGCGTGAAGGAGGTTTTCACTAGCATGGACGTTCTATTTCACCGTGGCTGGGTCGGGCTTGGTGAGCTCGGGTTTCACTCTTTTTTTCACCAGCGGCTTGTAAAGCACTGGGTCTATGAAAGACCATGAACACTATAGACAGATCGACATAATAATAATAATAATAATAATAATAATAATAATAATAAGCTTTATTTATATAGCACCTTTCATACAGGGTTGCAGTTCAAAGTGCTTCACAGGCAGGATATACTTTAAGTGCTTTACAGTTAGGTCATATAGGTTAAAAATCAAATACAATACAAGACAAGACAGTGAACGTGCATGACGTCAGACATTGAGATAAAAATAGGCATGAGAAAAGGTCCAGCATTTAAGATATTTGTTAAGAGAAACATATATATAGAATAATAATAAAATACACGATGGGAGGCCTCAATAAAGTGCTACGGCAGGGTGGAGGAGAAGGCTGATCTGAAGAGGTGTGTTTTTAGTTTTTGTTTGAATATGTTGGTGGAGAGAGTTGTGAGATCAGTTAGGATGCTTCTCTCTGCTGTGAGAGAGTTGTGAGATCAGTTAGGATGCTTCTCTCTGCTGTGGGAGAGCTGTGAGATCAGTTAGGATGCTTCTCTCTGCTGTGAGAGAGTTGTGAGATCAGTTAGGATGCTTCTATTCTATCTGCTGTGGGAGAGTTGTGAGATCAGTTAGGATGCTTCTCTCTGCTGTGAGAGAGTTGTGAGATCAGTTAGGATGCTTCTCTCTGCTGTGGGAGAGTTGTGAGATCAGTTAGGATGCTTCTCTCTGCTGTGGGAGAGCTGTGAGATCAGTTAGGATGCTTCTATCTGCTGTGAGAGAGTTGTGAGATCAGTTAGGATGCTTCTCTCTGCTGTGGGAGAGTTGTGAGATCAGTTAGGATGCTTCTCTCTGCTGTGGGAGAGTTGTGAGATCAGTTAGGATGCTTCTATTCTATCTGCTGTGGGAGAGTTGTGAGATCAGTTAGGATGCTTCTATCTGCTGTGAGAGAGCTGTGAGATCAGTTAGGATGCTTCTCTCTGCTGTGAGAGAGCTGTGAGATCAGTTAGGATGCTTCTATCTGCTGTGGAAAAGGATTGCTGGTTGGTGCAGTGCTCATTCCTGTGTTTCCATGACAATATTCCGTTTCTATCGGAAACCAAACCCCTGGTACAGTACAGTACAGTACAGTGTACAGTAATTGCAGGTCAGTCTCAAAGCCTCCCTAATTGCACCATAATAATGGTCCCTTGAGGAGGTGTGTGTTGACACGGGGGTCTCAAACCTTTTCATGTCAGGGACCCTAGAAGTATTTAGGCTGCCGACCTTATCTGGAAAGACTTTGTTCCTGCAGGGATCCCCATTTGTGTTGTAAAAATAAAAAAAATATGGAATATGTTTGTGCGTGCGTGCGTGTGTGTAAACCCACTGTAGGCAACGGGCTGCCGCTTAATACATCTTCCAACAGATGTACTACTCCCTTAGCCGTGTTTCGTAGTTTACTCTCTGTGTGTGTGTGTGTCTGTGTCTGTGTCTGTGTGTGTGTGTGTGTGTGTGTGTGTGTGTGTGTGTGTGTCTGCATGTGTTTGTCTAAGTGAATAGATGAAGTAGGGAGCGTGAGGTTCCACCCTGTGAGAACCTAATCATCAGATGAATAATGGAGGAGGTGTTTTAGTATTTTTGCAAAGATGAAAAGCCTCTACACTGTAACGCTCCCTCACGGATACAGAGCCTCTACACTGTAACACTCCCTCATGGACACAGAGCCTCTACACCAGTGGTAACCAACCTTTTCAAGCCCAAGAGCCCATTTTATTCCCAATTGTAAGCCAAGATCTACCACTAAAACGTGTTAGAAAAAACACTTGTTTTGTTGCTATTTCTGACAGGCTCAATGCATGTGCACACATCCACACAAAGACTAAAGCTTAAATTAGAATAAATACTTATAGTAAGTTATATTATCAATGTCAAATAATATTAAGACAAATTAGAAATAATTAGTATTAGAAATATTTTGTTTCTCATTTCAATGAATATTCACATTGGCAGATGTTCAAATGACATAGGCATAACATGACCATATATATTTGCACAGATATGGTGACATACTCTCAGGGTCAGCCCACCTTTAATGAGACTGCTGTGACTGCACTTTATCTGCAAGCGTTTTGAAATCTGGTTCATATTTAGTGATTGCCAGTCTGAGGGTGTCATTAAGATGTGAGTCAGTCATACGAGTTCTAAACTTGGATTTTATTATTTTCATTTGTGAAAAGGCCATTTCACATAAGTACGTGGAACCAAAGTATAGGCATGCAGCTTCAGTGCACACGACACAATCAGGGGATACTTCTCTGCTCACAAGAGACCAAAATTCCTTCTCTTTAGCTCTGACCTGCAGGTGACAGTCACTTACTAATCCAATAATCTCCATTTAAATATCTGAAGTTAATGCAAACACATCCTGCATTTTATCGGACAGCAGTTCAATGACAGTAGGCTCAGTAAAGAGGAAAGGGTTTGATACAAAAGCAGCTACTTAATTGACTCATGCGTTGTACTTCAACAGGTTTTCATATTTCATATTTATCATATTTTTTGCTCTATGTGTGCGTGTGTACAGAAATCAAACTGTAGCATTGATTATTGTCACGGACAGAAGTCATTCTTTCCCTATGCATATGCCCTGGAGTGCACTCGGCTATTAGTTTGCATTGCAGACTGGTATATTCAGAACGCGCCTTTAATTAAAAACCAAATGCAGCTGTGTATGTGGCTCTCAGCGTGCGATACCCCCCCTCACCTCTGTGCTGGAAATATAACGTCTGGGTTTCCGAGGCTACATCCATGCTGACGCAGTGACTGTCCTGTTTCTGGCTAAGCTTTACGCGCAGGGCACATGAACCTCTCCGTCTCCAGTCAGTGCTGGTTGTTGTTTATTTGCATGGCTCAGAAAATGAGTAACAAACTAAAATGAGAACGTTATCGAGTTGTTGGAGGAGGAGGAGAATAATAATGTTATATTTCTTATTGTGTTCTCGGGCTGCTGTGCTGCGTTGCTGCTGCGCTGTGTGCCAACCACATCATCATCTTTTCATTTTGACATGATTCACATGAAATAATAATCCTGCACCGCGTGTAGCGTTTGGTTTCATTAACGCGACAAAATAGCCTACAGCTGCTGCTGCCAAAGATACCAAAGATTGGATAGTGCTACGCAACATGGAAGTAACACTGACTCGAAGCCGTTTATAAATCAGTCAGTGAAGTCAACTTTTCACCGCCGTTTAGTCGGTCATGAACGAACGAATCAAAATAACTAGTTCTTTTTGGTGAACGAAACCGATCCGGTCACTTCCGTGAACGATCCGTTCAAAATGCAAATGACGGGGAATCGCCCGGCTGCTCTTCTCATTCAGTCAGTGCGAGGCTGCGAGACGGAGCAGCCTGAAAGGCAAGCATTTGCATTCCAATGGGTCTGACACTTCGCGATCGACTCGAAAGGTTCCCACGAGCTACCGGTAGATCGCGAACCCCCGGTTGGTGACTCCTGCTCTACACTGTAACACTCCCTCACGGATACAGAGCCTCTACACTGTAACACTCCCTCACGGATACAGAGCCTCTACACTGTAACACTCCCTCACGGATACAGAGCCTCTACACTGTAACACTCCCTCACGGATACAGAGCCTCTACACTGTAACACTCCCTCACGGATACAGAGCCTCTACACTGTAACACTCCCTCAGGGACACAGAGCCTCTACACTGTAACACTCCCTCATGGACACAGAGCCTCTACACTGTAACACTCCCTCACAGATACAGAGCCTCTACACTGTAACACTCCCTCAGGGACACAGAGCCTCTACACTGTAACACTCCCTCATGGACACAGAGCCTCTACACTGTAACACTCCCTCACAGATACAGAGCCTCTACACTGTAACACTCCCTCATGGATACAGAGCCTCTACACTGTAACACTCCCTCAGGGATACAGAGCCTCTACACTGTAACACTCCCTCATGGATCCAGAGCCTCTACACTGTAACACTCCCTCAGGGATACAGAGCCTCTACACTGTAACACTCCCTCACGGATACAGAGCCTCTACACTGTAACACTCCCTCACGGATACAGAGCCTCTACACTGTAACACTCCCTCACGGATACAGAGCCTCTACACTGTAACACTCCCTCACGGATACAGAGGAAGGGGAGGCGTGCGTGTGTGCGTGCGTGCGCGCAGCATTCTGCACTGCATGTGTGCTTGGCAATATAAACGTTTGTGTTCTCGTGCCAATAAAGCTCCTTTGAATTGAATTATAAAGTGTGTGTGTGTGTGTGGCAACAAACACCTTGAACCCTTTGATGAATATATTGAGGGACATCAACATAATGTTGCTGCTCGTCGCTCAATTAATAACAAGCCCTTCAGCTGCTCTGCCAAGTGATTATACTGTAGATGGCTGTGAAGTTGAACTGGAGCCAATTAAGACACTTCGAGTGCTATACTGTAGGTATAGTTAAAAACGTGTAAGCTAGCTGAAAAGCTATAGCGGCTAGCCCTGTTTCTGGGATTTAAACTAGTCTGGATAGACTCAGAGTCGAGTGACGCTGCTCTGCTTTTGTAAACATTGAGCTCGTTCAGTCGTTCTTGGCGACAACACAGTGAACCATGAACACCAGGATGCGCGGTCTCCTCTGAGACCTTTTGATCTGTCTGGAGGAGTGGCTAACCGTGTGTGTGGTTGGCTGACATCCGTGTGTGTGTGTGTGTGTGTGTGTGTGTGTGTGTGTGTGTGCGCGCGAGATCATGGCTGTTTGAAGAAACGACACATGTGCTCACACGTGCTCTAATCAGGTGTCCCATCAGTCAAAATCCAGGCGTTTCCACAACAATATGTGTCTGATTTCCATTAAATCCTATTGTGTTTCTGTCTAAAACACACATACCAGTTTATGAGGAGATTTATGCTGGGAGAGATGATGGATAGTGACAGAATAGGGACATATAAATATACCAAGCGAACCCCTCAGCTCTAGTCCATGTGGCCCTGACAAGTATTGACTGGTCTGATTTAAAAGGACACTTTCCTGGGGGTCTTGAAGCAGTTTAAGAGCCATACACGTCAAGACGTCTAATTGCCAATTAAGTACTGGATTTTTTTTAAATATATTCTTTTTTTTTTTTCATCCATATTTTGAAAATTCCTCTAATCTGGTGTGTGTACAGGTGATGACATGCACATTACATGCATAATATAATTACAAATGATTTCTTTCTTTATAATGGGAGAATTGGCACTCAGAGCCTAAACTGGTGACCACCAGGTGGCGCTGAAAGAGTTTTAAGCGTGTAACATGTGGTTTTAGTTATTTTAGATTTTTAGCACTGTCCATGATTTGACATTGACTACAATTCCCATAAGGCTTTGCAGTGCTCCTCCTTGTGGATAGGGAGGTAGGGCAGAGCCATCTAATGGAAGAGTTGCGATATTGAGGGGGCAGAAAACAGCCCGGTCACGTGGTTCCTGTACTCGCATTCCAAAGCTTTTTTGCGCAGTGGAAGGAGGAGAATAACTGGCATGTGAAGCCTTCCGCCATGCCAGAAAAACCTTGGCGTCTACTCTAAACGCATCGCACCTGGAGAGAAGGGAGGACACCGCCAGTACACTGTGAAATACCGTTAACCCATTTAGACCTGAGTTAAGGAAAGGAAAGCAAAGGTACCATGTTTACCCAGGGTAACTGGACTAAGGAAAGGAAAGGTACTATGTTTACCCAGGGTAACTGGACTAAGGAAAGGTACTATGTTTACCCAGGGTAACTGGACTAATGAAAGGAAAGGTACCATGTTTACCCAGGGTAACTGGACTAAGGAAAGGAAAGGTACTATGTTTACCCAGGGTAACTGGACTAAGGAAAGGAAAGGTACCATGTTTACCCAGGGTAACTGGACTAAGGAAAGGAAAGGTACTATGTTTACCCAGGGTAACTGGACTAAGGAAAGGAAAGGTACCATGTTTAACCAGGGTAACTGGACTAAAGGTACTATGTTTACCCATGAGGGTAACTGGACTAAGTTCAAGAACTTGTTTACAGCCAGGCCCTGCTCATATAGAACATTTCATGGTAGAGGTTCAATGCCTTGCTCAAAGGGCACTTCAGCGGTGGTAATTTTAACGTGGCCGGTCCGGGGATACGAACTATAGCGACCTTCACGATATCAAGACCTGCTCCGCAAACCGTTCGGCCACCGCTGTTGGAAAAAAAACATTCACTTTGAAAGAATATCTATTCAAAGATTTGCGCCATACATTTTTACGATTTTTTTCAAAAATAGCAGACCTACAAGCTCGTAGCGCGCCACTCGGTGGCGCGCTATGAGCTTGTAGGTCTGCTATTTTTCAATAGCTAAATTATAACATGATGTTTATAAAACGCCAAAAGGGGGTTCCCGCCCCGAAATGGGTTAACTTGGCTCTTCACAGACACTGAGCGATGGGAACAAAACAGTTTGAACCATTTAGTGCAGTGGGTTTTCCAACCGGTGGTCCGGGGACCACCACGTGGTCCTTGAGGCGGTTCCAGGTGGTCCCCAATGCAGCTAAACGATGAAGAGTTATTGGTTACCAAAATAGAGACCAAATGGCCAAAGCATTTCCGGGGGTCCCTCCCAGGCAAAAACGCTGAGAACCCCTACAGTATATACCGTAGCTGATTTAGTGTGCAAGGTGAAAAAGCTCCATTGCATTCCATTGCATTGACACTTGGCAAAACTACACACTGGTTATGTAATGGGGAATTTTAGAATGCCAACTACAGTGCCAACAGATATATGCATGATTGTGCATTTATCTTCCTTCCATTAACCTATTTTGGTCGGGAACCCCTTTTGGTGTTAGCATCATGTTATGCTTTAGCTATTGGAAAATAGCAGATCTACAAGCTCATAGCGCGCCACCGAGTGGCGCGCTACGAGCTTGTAGGTCTGCTATTTTTGAAAAATCGAAGAGCGACTGACATAGAAGACATTTTTTAGAATCTGATCTCGGGTCAGAATGGAAAACTGTCAGGATGTAGAAGACATTTTTAGAATCTGATCTCAGGTCAGATCTCTTTGCTCACCAATGTGCTCAGTCTAATTCATGCAGCTGTCAATCTAACAACAGCTGACTTGACTCCTCCACGCCGTCAGCAAAAGGTATACTTATTTGTGTGTCGCCCCTTATGTTTATAGCGCAGATCCGTATATGGACGTTCAGTGTGACATCTCTGTCAAGGACAAGACTATAAGGACTGTCTGAGAACGGGGTTGAGAAGGCTTGCACCCGGAGGGGCTGCTGGAACAAGATTATTTAATCTACAACAGTTACCTGTTAAATCCCACATTCAATTCAATTCAATTTGTATTTAAATCCCTAAACGGCATTGCCCCTTCCTACATTTCTGAACTAATATCAGCTACCACCAGGACACTCGGATCATCCACTCTCAAACTCATTGCAGTCCCCAGAGATGGGCAAAAAAATACATTGAACATGTATTTTGATACAAAATACAAATACTGGGTCAAAAGATGTATCTAAATACAAAATACATCTTCCATCCCAGCGAAATACAAATTACAAAATACAAAAAAGTATTTCAAATACGTATTTCAAATACATGTATTTCAAATACTGCCCATCTCTGATGGGCAAAATACATTGAAAATGTATTTTGATACAAAATACATTGAAAATGTATTTTGATACAAAATACAAATACTGGGTCAAAAAATGTATCTAAATACAAAATACTTTTCTTCTTTTCTTCCATCCCAGCGAAATACAAATTACAAAAAGGTATTTCAAATACGTATTTCAAATATCTGGTAGTCCCCCCCTTCAAATCTGAACACAAAAGGTGACCAGGCTTTCTCTGTAGCTGGACCTACACTTTGGAATAATCTTCCACTCCACATCAAGGCTTATAGCCCCACCCTGGAGATTTGTTTAAATCCAACCTGAAAACACACTTTTTTAGTCTGGCTTTTAAATTAATACAGTGTGTAAGTTTTAGTGTTTATTGTTGTTCATTGTTTTTGTTGTTATTTTGTTTGTTTGGCCTGTTTTTTTTCTCTATCACATGTTTTATTAGACTACCGACAAGTCTACCTGTTCTGGAAAGCACTTTGAGTCAACTGCTGTTGTTGTTTTTAAAATGTGCTATATGAATGAAATTGACTTGACTTGACTTGATTTATAATAACAAGACAGGCCGTCATTTAGCTGACACCACTGACTAATATAATATCGAAGGGAAAGATAATTTCAAGCTGCATGTGTCAGTTTTCTGTTCCAAAATATGAAAGCTTGAAAACCGTCTTCCCCTCACAAGTCCGACCGCACGACACGGTGTGGACTGACTTCAAAGCAGTCCTAGAGATCAAGGGATCGCCTCGCGTTCATATTCAGAACCCAGAGCAGAACCCAGAGCATCCTTCGTGTCCATATGTGACTACATTTGACTGAGCGACTGCCATTGGATTTTTGGCATTAAGATATATTAAAAATATTTTTTTTGTCGACTAAATCAACTGCAGATTTAGTCGACTAAAATCACATGACATTTACATGTATAGTTGACTAAAACTAGACTGACACTAAAACATTCCAGGTGACTAAAACGTGACTAAAACTAAATGAAGTTTCATTCCAAAGACTACCGTATAGGACTAAACTAAAATAGAGATTTACTGTCAAAAACAACACTGGTATGAGACATACAACGAAACTTTGTTTTAATAGTGCATCCATAACACAATAAAGAAAAACGAAGAAAGAAAGAAAGAAAGAAAAATAAAGAAGCACTGATGGAGCGACATCATAAACTGTTAGTCCATCATAGTCAAGTCGTTGTCATCTCAGTTTAACCCATTCTGGACGGGAACCCCTTTTGGTGTTTTAAGGATTATGTTATACTTTAGCTATTGAAAAAAAAATCTACAAACTCGTAGCGCGGCACCGAGTGCTGCGCTACGAGCTTGTAGTTCTGCTATTCTTTGAAAAATCGTGTGAAATGAGGCGCAAATATATATTCTTTCAGAACGCTTTTAACTGGAATAACGGGGGGGGGGGGGGGGGGGGGGTTGGGTATAAAAATAATTCTAGGGGTCCTTGACATGAAAAAGGTTGAGCACCACTTTTAGGATTTAAAGATTTTTTTCTTTTTAATTGGGGTGTGCGTGTGTGCGTGCGTGCATGCGTGCGTGCGCGTGCAGCCGTGCAAATTGAGTTGTGCTTTCAACAGCCTTTGGGGAATAAAGCCGTTAGACAGCCTGTTGTTCCCAGCCCATTACCGAGGACACTACAGCCTCAATGCTCACTGTGTGCTGCTTCCTCCATCTAACAAAACGTAGTGGAGTAGCAGCCTTCTCAGTAATGTATTGTAGTGTATTGTAGAGTATTGTAGAGTATTGGAGCAGCAGCCTTCTCAGTAATGTATTGTAGTGTATTGTAGAGTATTGTAGAGTATTGGAGCAGCAGCCTTCTCAGTAATGTATTGTAGTGTATTGTAGAGTATTGTAGAGTATTGGAGCAGCAGCCTTCTCAGTAATGTATTGTAGTGTATTGTAGAGTATTGTAGAGTATTGGAGCAGCAGCCTTCTCAGTAAACTCAATCATCATGAGTCCATTTCTTTGCATTCCTGTTTAGTTTCAGCTCGCTGTAATGTCACAGTTCCGTTCTGATTCTTTGCAGATCCTCCAGCTCTTTGTGGAAATCCCAGATAGTAGTAGTAGAAGTGAGTTGACAGACAGGCCGAGTTTAGAGCCAAAAGGGGTCGACACTATGGCAGGTAAATGAAATGTTGGGGCGTGTGGTGGAGTTTGCTTTGGAGTTGCCCCCAAACTGCAAGTGCACATTTGATGAGTGAGGAGTCTGCTATGAACACAACACGAGATATATGACAGGAAGTAGCTCGTTTTTGTTCTATTAAACAATAACTTTACAGATTGAAAGAGGATATAATTCAAGCTTTCCGTATACGTACAGCTGCAATGTTGGTGAGTTTGACGTTGTTTAATATAATTAGAGAGGAGGACTTTTCTGTTTGGATGAATGGGCTGTCTATGGGAAGTATCACCTATAGGTAGCACCTTGTCTATGGGAAGTATCACCTACGTATAGGTAGCACCTTGTCTATGGGGAGTATCACCTACGTATAGGTAGCACCTTGTCTATGGGGAGTATCACCTACGTATAGGTAGCACCTTGTCTATGGGGAGTATCACCTACGTATAGGTAGCACCTTGTCTATGGGGAGTATCACCTACGTATAGGTAGCACCTTGTCTATGGGGAGTATCACCTACGTATAGGTAGCACCTTGTCTATGGGGAGTATCACCTACGTATAGGTAGCACCTTGTCTATGGGGAGTATCACCTACGTATAGGTAGCACCTTGTCTATGGGGAGTATCACCTACGTATAGGTAGCACCTTGTCTATGGGGAGTATCACCTACGTATAGGTAGCACCTTGTCTATGGGGAGTATCACCTACGTATAGGTAGCACCTTGCTGGCAAGATGGCTGCGGTCTGAATATGGCCCAATTGTACACATCCTTTCTAATTAACCCAGTCTGACCTGAGATCAGATTCTAAAAATGTCTTCTATGTCAGTCGCTCTTTCGATTAAAAAAAAAATAGCAGACCTACAAGCTCGTAGCGCGCCACTCGGTGGCGCGCTACGAGCTTGTAGATCTGCTATTTTTCAATAGCTAAAGCACGACATGATGCCAACACCACAATGGGTTAAACCAGAGGAGACCTTGGACGTCTCTATACAGAACCCTCTCTGCATTTATCCGGGCTTGGGCCCGGCACGAATAATACAGCACTGGTTTCTGTGCTCCCTCGAGGCATGCCCTCGAACACACTCTCAATAAAGATCCCAATGCTGGAAATAAAATAAAACATGTCAAAACAAACTGCAGGGTCCCAAGTTGCTGTCAGCACCGTGTGTGTGTGTGTGTGTGTGTGTGTGTGTGTGTGTGTGTGTGTGCGCGTGTGTGTGTGTGTGTGTGTGTGTGTGTGTGTGTGTGTGTGTGTGTGTGTGTGTGTGTGTGTGTGTGTGTGTGTGTGTGTGTGTGTGTGTGTGTGTGTGTGTGTGTGTGTGTGTGTGTGTGTGTGTGTGACACGCTTGACAGTTCCATCATAGCTGTCTCCGTCAGATAGTTTTCTGCCTCTTGCAGAATATTATGCCACCTTCACTTTGAACACTGCCGTCTACTTTGCTTCACACTGAATGTCTGTAGTGTTCCGTTAGAAATTGTACAGTTGGCCTGCTCCCAAACGACGAAGTGTATAGCACGCGCGCGTGAGTGCATGCGTGCGCGCGTGCTTAATGGAAATAGTGGCAAAAGAAATGCATATGCAGTATTCGGTTCGGTTCATTTTAGAGTCAAAACCGAAACAGTCAAAGAACCGGTGTTACCTTTTCGTAACCTACTGTTTTGTTGAGATGACGTGATCAAAATGTAATCATGTCTTTATTATCATGTAGCTCTACACAACAAAGGTATTCGGTCATGATGGTGGCACTTGTAAAAAAAACTGGTAACCGGTATTCGGCCAAGAATAGAGAGAGAGAGAGTTACAGTAGGTGGAACGAGAGAGAGAGAGAGAGAGTTACAGTAGGTGGAACGAGAGAGAGAGAGAGAGAGTTACAGTAGGTGGAACGAGACCTAGAGAGAGAGCACTAAATGGCACTTATTTTACAGTAAGTAAAATAATAATTTTACAGTAAGTAAAATAAGTGCTAATAAGAGTGTTAGAGAGGCAAGGGCTGAACTCCCGTAAAAGGGCACTTTTGGGCAAAAACAGGGAAAATAGCAGATCTACAAGCACACAGATCTTGTAGATCTGCTATTTTCGAGGCTCAATCCTGGACTCTTTAGCTACTGGAGACAACAAATTTGTTCAACGCAAAATGCTGCGCTCAAGTTCAGGAGACTTCGGGGAAAAAAGCAAATGTGTAGTGCCGCGGTATGAGCTTGTACATCTGCTATTTTTTATTATCTATTGTTTTTAAAATCGTAAAAATGTGCGCACATTTTTTTAATATATATTCTTTCCCAGTGAATGTTTTTAACTCAAATATTTGCTTCTGGGGAGTCCCTGGGGGGTCCCTGGGGGGTCCCTGGAACAACATATTTTCAGATGGAGGTTGGCGGCCAAATAGCAATTTACAATTAAGGCATTTAGCAGACTGATGGAATTGAAATGATGTGCTCAGATTTTATTTGAATATCAATTCAAATTAAGCTTTGCTAGTCATGGTTTCCAGCTCCCACCTGATCGTGGTCGTGTGGGAGTTCAGACTGCTCCAGAGCGACCTGAATAACTGCACACGTTTGCACAACGTCTTGATATGAGGCTATAGGACTGAAGTCTAAGGTAAACAGGTCAATACCCATAGGGGGCAAAGGGGGTTGACCTGCATGTGCCATAACATCAAAGGACTGAAGTCTAAGGTAAACAGGTCAATACCCATAGGGGGCGAAGGGGGTTGACCTGCATGTACCATAACATCAAAGGTTGTCCACCAGAAATAATATCCGTATGGGATCACAACCTGGACAACCCGGTCAATAATTCTTTGCTAGATTGATTGATTCTTTATTTAAGTGTCGTGCTTCAGAAGAAGCCCAGCCCATATGGACTTACAGGACACTTTTTTACAGTTTACGTAAACAATGACAATAAACACACATGACGGTTTGCAAACGATGATCAAGTGAATACCAAATTGACACTCCGGGAGGTGAATAGGGCACATTTTTAAACTAATAATAATAATAATAATAAAACTTTATTTGTATAGCACCTTTCATGACAAGAAATGCAGCTCAAAGTGCTTTACAGAAAAATGGAGAATAAAAGAAAAGCAAGGCAACGACATTAAAAAACAAGCAATGTTGTAGAAGTGGGTCTTGAGCTGAGCTTTAAAAATGTCTACAGAGGCTGCCTGACGAAGGTACAGTGGGAGCTTGTTCCATGCCGACGGCCCGTAGAAGCAAAAAGCTGCTTCCCCGTTTTTTTTGGCAAAGCGAGCAGGCCAGCAGTGGAAGACCTGAGGGGGCGGTTTGGGACATATTTAGGCAGGCAGTCATGTAGGTAGGAAGGTGCGAGACCATTGAGAGCTTTATAGACAAGTAAAATAATTTTAAAATCAATCCTAAAAACAACCGGAAGCCAGTGCAGTAAGGGATATTTCCACCAAACTTCACAGGTTGATCAATGATATAAATACGAAAAAAAAATCTATTGCAAGTTTCCATGAAATCCAATATGGCCGCCACAATATGGCCGCCATAATATTAGCAGCCAGAAAATATAGGTTTTGTCTCTAACTTCTGGACCAGATGAGCTAGAAACACAAACTCTGTGTCTATTTCATGGTTTCTGACCATGAGAGACTCAATGGAATACCTGTTTTTTTATTATTGGGTGTGTCTGGACCCTTATTGTGCATATTTACAAGATTGTGGCTACCCGAAATAGTGCTTTACCATGATTTCTACCATGATTGTTGACTGTTTTGGCAAACACAAGGAATATTAATCCATTGGCTAAGATTCATTGCACAGAATATCTACTACAAATACTATTAACATTGAGTGGTGAAATGTCCCTTTAAGTTAAGCCAAAAAAAACGCATCCACTTGCTTTGAGGACAGCTCTGGTTCAAGGTCCAAGGTGAGCGCCCCCTACAGGCCATTCATATGAACTGTGATTTCCCTATTGGCCTCAGATCCAAATGAGCTTCTGTAAGGCTTGGTGTGGCCATGGGGGGGGAGGTGTGGGGAGGGGGGGGGGGGGGCTTAGGATCCAGCTGCACAGGCTACTGCTTTGTGTAAACACCTGCAATGACCGCTGTGCTGTCGTCACCCCACCTGTGTGTGTGTGTGTGTGTGTGCGTGGGTTGCTGCCACCAACAACAGTTGCTTTTTGTGTGACGCACTCACTTCTATTTATAGGCGCTGACATTCTGCGTGTGTGCATGCATGCGTGTGCGTGTGCGTGCGTGTGCGTGTGTGTGTGTGTGTGTGTGTGTGCGTGCGTGTGAATCATGAGAAAGATCCACATGCTTTCCTTGTTATTTGTTGAACCTGTTGACTGTATTTCACCCATGATGTCATCCGTGCCTCAATGCCTCCATCTCTCTTCCTCTCTCCACTATATCCATGTCGATCTCCATACCAATAATTATTCAATCTGTAAATTAACGATTGGTATGAATTTGATACATGTTGTTATTGATACTGTGTGTCATTTGCACCTGATGTGAATGGTTCTCTTTGTGCCATATTCTAAAGCGAAATGAGGTTTGTGTTCAGAAAGATAACTAATAATGGTAAAGAATCATGTATTAAACTCATTCTGACCTGAGATCAGATTAAAAAAATGTCAGTCGTTCTAGGATTTTTCCAAAATAGCAGACCTACAAGCTCGTAGCGCGCCACTCGGTGGCGCGCTACGAGCTTGTAGATCTGCTATTTTTCAATAGCTAAAGCACGACATGATGCTAATACTAAAATGGGTTAAACTCATTTGACATGATCGAAAATGTATAGGCGGAAGCTGGTAGCTTATTAAGGCCTATATCCTTATTACGTTGTTAAATTATAACTAAGAGAAAGTTGGAGAGAAAGAAAGAAAATAAAGAAAAAATAAAATAAACCCAGGAAACGGAAAAATAAACAGACAAGCAAAGAAGAAGAAGAAACAAAATTACAAACACAATAAAAAAAACAAAAAAAACAAAGACAAAAACATCAAACAAACTTGAAAATTATCACTTTTTTTCAGTGAATTATCGTTCACTGCAATGGAAACAAATCCCCATGCAGGTGTTAATCCTTTTAGCCTCATGTTTTACGTGCGGTTTACATTTCTGACTAATGAAGTATTCAATCAATCAATCAATGAATCGATTCATGAATGTGTCAAACCTTGAGGTGTGAAGCAGTAATTGATTATATAGGCTCACTCGAATAAAATCATTGCAGCGAAAGCCTGCCTGTGAATATCCCAGGCGTGTGCATTAAGCATTGACGCACTGTGCGCTTGTAGCTTTATTTTTAGACTGATAAGATGCACGCCACTCGGCTGTGAATGCCCTTCATCTGGCAGATCAATGCGCGGCTGTTTGTTCTGTATTCTCTGTACTGGGTTGGGTTTGTAGCCTATATACACTACGAGCAAGCTATTGAAAAATAGCAGATCTACAAGCTGCACTCGGTACCACGC
Organism: Protomyctophum bolini; assembly: GCF_963924005.1. Classification (NCBI taxonomy): domain Eukaryota; kingdom Metazoa; phylum Chordata; class Actinopteri; order Myctophiformes; family Myctophidae; genus Protomyctophum; species Protomyctophum bolini. Next base: position 3,550,802 of record NC_137866.1, read on the forward strand.
TATGAGCTTGTCGTTTAATCGTATAATCCTTGAATATATATATTCTTTCAGAGTGAATATTTGGGGGGGGGGTCCCTGGAACTACATATTTTCAGATGGGGGTCGGCGGCCAATTACATATATTTTTGGGGGTGGGACATGAACATGTTTGAGAACGACTGACATAAAAACATGAGGTTTTTCTTTTTATTCAGAAGACACTTGTAGAATCGTCGTCAGGTGTAAATGGGTTAACACAATCCATGTCAAACTCCAGATATCTCATGTAAAGCTATTAAAGCATTTTTTTTTGCCAAACACGACATTTGATAAAAGAGCATTAACCAGCTTTATAAATAATGTGTTTGACCTTATTTTCGCTGCAGACGCATAAAAGTTACGTACAGCATCTTTTACGTTATAACACTGGATTGTGTAGTTTAGTTTGCAGCATTTTCCATCTCAGTTAACAATCGACAATGTCAGATGATATTCACGACAGAGACGGGTTTAACGTTAGTGTTAACGTTAGTATGTGTTGCTGCTCTGTGGAAGGTTTAACGTTAGTGTTAACGTTAGTATGTGTTGCTGCTCTGTGAACGGTTTAACGTTAGTGTTAACGTTAGTATGTGTTGCTGCTCTGTGAAAGGTTTAACGTTAGTGTTAACGTTAATGTGTTGCTGCTCTGTGAAAGGGTTAACGTTAGTATGTGTTGCTGCTCTGTGAAAGGTTTAACGTTGGTGTTAACATTAATGTGTTGCTGCTCTGTGGAAGGTTTAACGTTAGTATGTGTTGCTGCTCTGTGAAAGGTTTAACGTTAGTGTTAACGTTAATGTGTTGCTGCTCTGTGAAAGGTTTAACGTTAGTGTTAACGTTAATGTGTTGCTGCTCTGTGGAAGGTTTAACGTTAGTATGTGTTGCTGCTCTGTGAAAGGTTTAACGTTAGTGTTAACGTTAATGTGTTGCTGCTCTGTGAAAGGTTTAACGTTAGTGTTAACGTTAATGTGTTGCTGCTCTGTGGAAGGTTTAACGTTAGTGTTAACGTTAATGTGTTGCTGCTCTGTGAACGGTTTAACGTTAGTATGTGTTGCTGCTCTGTGAAAGGAGCTCCATTAATCTGACACATTAGTCATGCTGATTTAAGAAGAATAATGATCTTTATTGTCCCGAAGGATATATATTATAAGAAGAGGTTTTCTTTTTAAATGGAGGAGCCTGCAGGGAGTCAGCGGAGCTTGTAATCGACTCACAGCATAAAGCATCATGTCCTCCTGGTGGGAAATGTAGGAAACAGAGGCTGTCTTTTTTAACTCATTTAGGCGACACTCCGGACTTTAAACCATTTAGACCGGGACCAGATTCTACAAAATGTCGGAACTAAATCAATAACCTCATGTTTCTACTGTATGTGTCAGTGGTTTACAACTTATTTCATGTCAAGAACCCCCCCCGGAATTATGCTGTATATATATTTGACTCCCATCTGAAAATATGTTGTTCCAGGAACCCCCCCCCCCCCCCCCCCCCCCCCCCGGAAGCAAAGACTTGAGACGTTCATTGTGAAAGAATATATTCAAAGATTTGAGACGTTCATTGTGAAAGAATATATTCAAAGATTTGAGACGTTCATTGTGAAAGAATATATTCAAAGATTTGCGCCACATTTTAAAGATTAAAAAATAAATAAAACAAATAGCAGACCTACAAGCTCGTAGCGCGGCACTCGGTGCCGCGCTACGAGCTTGTAGATCTGCAATTTTTAAATAGATAAAAAACAAAAAGACAAAACCAGGGGAGTAGCCTATAAATACACAAAGACACAGGTGAACTCAACAGATAGCGCGGCACTCGGTCCCGCGCTATGAGCTTGTAGATCTGCTATTTTTTAAATAGATAAAGTTTAACATAATGGTTATTAAAACACCAAAAGGCGTTCCTTCCCGCCCCGAAATGGGTTAAAAAAAACAACCTGTGGGATTACTGATAAAAAATGTGCCTCCTGTGGCGTGTGAAACACTGGCCGTTAATGTAACCCAGAGAGAGCTAATGTGCAAATGTAACCAAATTAACGATTTTTTTAAAATAAATTATAACACTCCCCGAGAAACTGCAGTATTTTAATTTGCGCTCATAATATGGGCAGACGTCGGCCTTTCTGTTTGATTATTTGATTATTACTTTATTGAAAAAATATTTCAAAAGGATAAAATTCACAAGAAAGCTGTTAGGCTTGTTTCCATTGTGGTCCTCATGGGGAAAACACAATACAATGCATAGAGGCAACGGCGGTGGCCGAGCGGTTTGCGGAGCGGTCCTGATATCGTGAAGGTCGCTATAGTTCGTATCCCGCCCGGACCGGCGGCACGTTAACATTATCACCGCTGAAGTGCCCTTGAGCAAGGCATTGAACCCCCTACCATGAAATGTTCTATATGAGCAGGGCCTGGCTGTAAACGAGTTATTGAGCTTAGTCCAGTTACCCTGCAGGGTAAACATAGTACCTTTCCTTTCCTTTGCATTCCACCTTGTGTGTGTGTGTGTGTGTGTGTGTGTGTGTGTGTGTGTGTGTGTGTGTGTGTGTGTGTGTGTGTGTGTGTGTGTGTGTGTGCGCGTGTGCGTGCCATGGCTTCCCTATATAGTCTGTCAGGTTGTATACATCTATGATTTAGAGGACAGTGGCATGAGATTAGTAACCTGGGGCTGGGTAAATGTACTGTATTGTATCCTTTTTCTTTTCGTTACTATCTTTCACCAGCTCAGTGGCCTTGTGGTTAGAGTGTCCGCCCTGAGACTGGGAGGTCGGGGGTTCGATCCCCGGCCGGGTCATACCAAAGACTCTAAATAATGGGACCCAGTGCCTCCCTGCTTGACACTCAGCATCAAGGGTTGGATTGGGGGTTTGGGAAGTGAGGACGCTGGCGTCGACTGTTCACCGCTTCACCTCCCACAACGTATGAATGAATGAACCGTTGTGAAGCGCTTTGAGCACTTGGAAAAGCTGCTATAAAAATGCAATTCATTTATCTATTCTCTTTTTATTGTTTTTCACCCTGTGGGCCATGAGCCCGTAATGGAGTTTATCTATTCTATGGCGTTGAGAGCATGAAGGAATTAACTGCAGGCTGTGAGCAAAATAGAAGAAGCAAAATGCTTTTGATCTCCCCTGTGGGTGTCCATATTATCATCTGATCGTGATTCGTGACCATTTCCAACTAGCGTGTGCGTGTGTGTGTGTGTGTGTGTGTGTGTGTGTGGGTGTGTGCGTGTGTGTGGGGGGTGGCTGGTGTGCACTGAGTGACCCCACGCCCCTTTCTTTCTGCAGGCCCTTCCTTGCTCCTGCGTTTACAGTATAATGTACAGTATATGTGTACAGCGATGCATTTGTTGCTGTTTCACCGTCCTCCATACAGAGCAGGGTTATATAACTGGACTCACGCATTCCTTATAGGCAGCTTGTATCTAACGAGCCGGTCTCGCGTTGGGAAGCTGCTGCGTTCAGAACCTGCTGCGTGGGGAAGTACATGTTGTCACAGAGAAAAACACATTTGCAAACTAAAGCAAGACGTAGGCGCGCTTTGGTACATGAATAATATGCATTTTAATCCTGAGACCAGATTCTACAAAATGCCTTCTGTAGTAAAAAAGCATGTCAGGTTTTCTATGAAAACCTGTGATTCTATATCGGTCGTGCTCAAACTTTTTTCATGTCTAGGATGATCCCCCCCAAAGAAAATGTCTGTATTTGAATATATGTTGTTCCACGGACCCCACACATTATAAGATTATTATATGTAAATGCTTTGCTGTGAACGCATACAGTACATATTTTTTTTAGATTTGCGACACATTTTCATGAGTTTTCAAAAATAGCAGATCTACAGATTAAACGTCTAAAGTTTATTTATTTATTTTTTAAGATATTTTTTTGCGGCTTACGCCTTTTATTGGTTTTTGTAGGGACAGACGGTAGGCTGACAGGAAACGGGAGAGAGATGGGGGGGGGGGGGGGGGGCGAGGGGAGACATGCAGTAAAGGCCGTGTCGGGCTCGGGAGTCGAACCCGCGGCCACACTGCGACTGGATTATACCAGTCTGGGGCCCAGACAGTTACACCACCGCCTGGGCCCCTATAAACGGCTAAAGTTTAACATAATTGGTTAAAGTGGTTAAACGCCAAAGTGACACACATTTCGTTCCCGTCCTAAATGGGTTAAAAAGGGCAGACACAGCGTAGACACAGAGAGAGAAACCCACCGCCACCGCTGTTGAGCGATAACGGCGTGATTTGATCTTTCCAACAGTGTCAGTGTTTTACCACAACGCATAAATAAATGTCAGCAAACTGAGGTTTGCATGTTTATACCGCAATTACCAGCTCTGATTTGCATATAAAAATGAATCTGGGAGCCCCCCGGCCTGCAGGCATAGACGCAGTGCATGTAGGATTGTAGGCCGACACATAGACACAGTGCATGTAGGATTGTAGGCCGACACAGAGACACAGTGCATGTAGGATTGTAGGCTGACACATAGACACAGTGCATGTAGGATTGTAGGCCGACACATAGACGCAGTGCATGTAGGATTGTAGGCTGACACATAGACACAGTGCATGTAGGATTGTAGACTGACACATAGACACAGTGCATGTAGGATTGTAGGCTGACACATAGACACAGTGCATGTAGGATTGTAGGCTGACACATAGACACAGTGCATGTAGGATTGTAGGCTGACACATAGACACAGTGCATGTAGGATTGTAGGCTGACACATAGACACAGTGCATGTAGGATTGTAGGCTGACACATAGACACAGTGCATGTAGGATTGTAGGCTGACACATAGACACAGTGCATGTAGGATTGTAGGCTGACACATAGACACAGTGCATGTAGGATTGTAGGCTGACACATAGACACAGTGCATGTAGGATTGTAGGCTGACACATAGACACAGTGCATGTAGGATTGTAGGCTGACACATAGACACAGTGCATGTAGGATTGTAGGCTGACACATAGACACAGTGCATGTAGGATTGTAGGCTGACACATAGACACAGTGCATGTAGGATTGTAGGCTGACACATAGACACAGTGCATGTAGGATTGTAGGCTGACACATAGACACAGTGCATGTAGGATTGTAGGCTGACACATAGACACAGTGCATGTAGGATTGTAGGCTGACACATAGACACAGTGCATGTAGGATTGTAGGCCAACAGAGACACAGTGCATGTAGGATTGTAGGCTGACACATAGACACAGTGCATGTAGGATTGTAGGCTGACACATAGACACAGTGCATGTAGGATTGTAGGCCAACAGAGACACAGTGCATGTAGGATTGTAGGCTGACACATAGACACAGTGCATGTAGGATTGTAGGCTGACACATAGACACAGTGCATGTAGGATTGTAGGCCAACAGAGACACAGTGCATGTAGGATTGTAGGCCGACACATAGACGCAGTGCATGTAGGATTGTAGGCTGACATAGACACAGTACATGTAGGATTGTAGGCTGACATAGACACAGTGCATGTATGTCCCTTTTCATCTCATCTTCATCTTTTCATCTTCTCACGATTCTCTCCGTGTGTTCATTTGATCCACGTGAAACCGAACCTTTTGTACTCTCAGAGTCTCAGAGCTTAATTAACAGTCAGGCCGCGCCCAGGCAGCCGCCGTCTTTTAACGAACAAAGTCACGTCTAAAAAGAAGCGGAGCCGAAGGAAAAGCGTCCGTTTTAAGGGAAAGATCTACAGCGCTCCTAAGATCCAGACGAACGGGACATAATGATTACGTTGAAGCGAGGCTTCAAGGTTGAAGAGTTATTTAGAGATTCAGTAAATAAGATCCAGACGAACGGGACATGATTATTACGTTGAAGCGAGGCTTCAGGTTGGAAGTGTTCCCTGGTGATTCAGTAAATATCCAGACCATACATGGGCAACCCGCCTTCCCTTAATGTGGCCCTCAGGTTAATGTCAGATAACCGATATAATATTGGTTACCATTCGACAACACTAACATGACCCGCTTTTAATGACTTCGGTCTGAATTAGTAGCTCATTGCTTCAACACAAGTATTAATTAAAGGCATTTGAAATGACATACAAATGTAAATTGTCAGGATTCCAATTCAAATATACTGTAGCAAAAAAATAATCAAGATTTCGATTCGAATATAGGAAAAATAGCCGATCTAAAAGTACATGAACCAGTGGACTTATCGCCCTCTACCGATATTGACGTCAGACTTCGGTGCTCTATTAACAGATGTTTCCACGCGTGTGTGTGTGTGTGTGTGTGTGTGTGTGCGTGTGTAATATATTGTACAGGTGACACCTGTGCACGCCGTGTGCTTGGGGCGCGCTGTGGTCGCTTTCCAATGTCCATGTGCAAGCAGCAGCCCACCTGCCTGCTTCATTACCCAGCCATGGCACGCTATATTTAGCTTCTCTTTGGATGTGCAGGTGTACACGTGTCTGGTGAAATGCCAGCTCGCCTCGCTTAGTAGAGTTGTCTATGAGAGAGAGAGAGAGAGAGAGACACTAATGAGCAGTGTGGCCTTTCTCAGAGGTGTGACATATAAGTACATTTGCTTACGTACTGTACTTGAGATCGGATCGGATCGGATTCTAAAAATGTTCTTCTACATCCTGACAGTTTTCTGAAAAAGCTATGTTTCTATATGTCAAAGTCTTTCTTCGATTTAAAAAAAAATAGCAGATCTACAAACTCGTACTCAAGTTAATGTTGAAGCAAGAGGTCCAGGTGTTGTTTTGTGCAAAAGCGCATTATTGGCTATTTCCACTAATATAAGCCCTCAATGAATTGAATTGAATTGAATTGAATTGAATTGAATTGAATTGAATTGAATTGAATGGGGCATTTGGGTGTTGTGCTAATTCGCTTATTTCCATCGCTCAAAAATATTTTTCTTTTATATATTCTCTCTTCATAATGTAAATAGTATCCCAAGCGGCACACTTTACTACTTATTTCGATGGAACTAAGCGAATTGGCACAAAAACCCAACCCCCATTGAGGGCTTATATTAGGGGGAAATAGCCAATAATGCACTTCTGCACAAAATAACACCTGGACCTCTTTGGTGGGGATAAAGGTAAGAAAGCCTTCTAGTATGGAATTCTCCTTTAAATTTGGGACTTTTACTTAGTTGTAACAGAGTATTTCTATATTGCAGTATTGATACTTTAAGTAAAACACTCGAGTACTTCTCCCACCACTGTCGGTGTGCTCCTGGACTATATTTTAACCCATTCTGACCTGAGATCAGATTCTAAAAATGTCTGTTTGAAAATGACAGTTTTCGGAAAAAGCTATGTTTCTATGTGTCAGTCGTTCTTCGATATAAAAATAGCAGACCTACAAGCTCGTAGCGCGCCACTCGGTGGCGCGCTATGAGCTTGTAGATCTGCTATTTTTTAAATAGCTAAAGCATACACCAAAAGGGGTTCTCGCCTAAAATGGGTTAAGAAGTGTCCTGCCTCTTTAATACAATATTGCTAAGCTTCCCGACTGAGTTAAATAATGAAAGAGATATGTTCTGCGTTGTTTAATAGAGTGATTCATGCTATTCTAATGTGTGCTGATGAAGGTGGATGTTTTATTTTCTGCCGTTTCTTGATTCGAGTGCTGCCTTTTTTCCCCTCACTGGTCGTGGAGCCTAATTGAGAGGCTTAGTCATTTGGCTAGGATTTATTTAAATGCTATAATGCTCTTAGTTGGTTCTCCTCTGGTCTTTTGTGTATCTCTGCCTGTACACGTGTAAACTGTGCGTGTGCGTGCGTGCGTGCGTGCGTGCGTGCGTGCATGCTTGCGTGCAAGTGTACAAAGGTTTCCCTGTGAAGTACAGTCCCTATTGACCCACCCCATAATTGTACTGTATACTCTGTTCTCTTTGCACTTTGCATTCCCATGAGAACACACACACACACACACACACACACACACACACACACACACACACACACTGAGTTGTCCATCAGGATAACATGGTTGAGTCAATAGAAGCCCTGAGCGTCTGTCACCTTTATATTGTTCAATTCATTCTACCGTTAAGCTGTCTTTCGGTAGTGTTCAATTCATTCTACCGTTAAGCTGTCTTTCGGTAGTGTTCAATTCATTCTACCGTTAAGCTGTCTTTCGGTAGTGTTCAATTCATTCTACCGTTAAGCTGTCTTTCGGTAGTGTTCAATTCATTCTACCGTTAAGCTGTCTTTAGATAGTGTTCAATTCATTCTACCGTTAAGCTGTCTTTCGGTGGTGTTCAATTCATTCTACCGTTAAGCTGTCTTTAGATAGTGTTCAATTCATTCTACCGTTAAGCTGTCTTTAGATAGTGTTCAATTCATTCTACCGTTAAGCTGTCTTTAGATAGTGTTCAATTCATTCTACCGTTAAGCTGTCTTTAGATAGTGTTCAATTCATTCTACCGTTAAGCTGTCTTTAGATAGTGTTCAATTCATTCTACCGTTAAGCTGTCTTTCGATAGTGTTCAATTCATTCTACCGTTAAGCTGTCTTTAGGTGGTGTTCAATTAATTCTACCGTTAAGCTGTCTTTAGGTGGTGTTCAATTCATTCTACCGTTAAGCTGTCTTTAGGTGGTGTTCAATTCATTCTACCGTTAAGCTGTCTTTAGGTGGTGTTCAATTCATTCTACCGTTAAGCTGTCTTTCGATAGTGTTCAATTCATTCTACCGTTAACCCATTCTGAACGGGAACCCATTTTGGTGTTGGCATCATGTTATGCTTTAGCTATTGAAAAATAGCAGATCTACAAGCTCGTAGCGTGCCACCGAGTGGCGCGCTACGAGCTTGTAGGTCTGCTATTTTTGAAAAATCGAAGAACGACTGACATTTTTAGAATCTGATCTCAGGTCAGAATGGGTTAATCAGACCAGTTCAGTGCAGTCCAGTGGAAACCTCGTATGAATCTGATCTCAGGTCAGAATGAGCGGCACCGAGTGCCGCGCTATGAGCTTGTATAGGTCTGCTATTTTAGAAAAAAAATCGTGAAAATACGGCACAAATCTTTGAATGTATAATATTCTTTCAAAGCGAAGGCTTTTTTAACTCAAATCTTTGCTTCTGAGGGGGTTCCCATGGAACAACATATTTTCAGATGGGGGGGGGGGGGTCGGTCGCCAATTACATATAATTTGTGGGGTCCTTGACATGAAATATTGAACACCACTGATACAGAAAGAAACATCAGAAAACTGTCTAGAATACTTTTTATTTTTGTAATGTCGACGTCAGGCCTAAATGTTCTAGACGAGAGTGATTTGTGGAGGGCAGCCGTGGAACGGGCTTCCTTCCAGAATCGGCATGCTGAGCCTCTGAGCCCAATTCAGTCCAACACCTGTGACAGGATTTGCCTCCTTATTGATTTACACGCCGTCTGTCTCGGTTTCTGCTTGGTTTGGTTTCATAGCCCAAAGGATAGACAGCAACACAGTTGGCATCGGAAATTCCAGGGTGAAGCCATTACATAAAATCTACATGAACGGTATCTGCCGATTCACACGCAGTATACTGTATAGAGAGTAGAGACCGACCCATATGGAATGTTGTGACGGATACGATAACCGATACGATAGAGGTAGAGGGTAACAATCACCGATAACCGATATGCAACCGATATAGTGGGGTTTTTTTTTTAACCTTTTTTAAACACGCCTTTTCTGTGAGGATTGTGAAAAGATTTTGCACCGATTATGATTATGCAAAAGGTACAAATAAGTGACAGTAGTACAGACAGACAGCCCTGCTTTCTTAAACCAGTGACTTTTAAAGGCTTATTGAATTGTTTTTTACTTCTCACTCAAAGAGTAAATAAATACTGTAGCAGCTAAATAAGTGGGGCCTATAGCATTATACAACACAGTTTATACACTAGTAGCTTATAGTATGGCCATTGGAGATCTGCTATTTTTCAATAGCTAAAGCATAACATGGCCACAGACCCCCATTAGGCCACAGACCCCCATTAGGCCACAGACCCCCATTAGGCCACAGACCCCCATTTGATAGCATTCTCTGTGAGTACACTATCATCAGTGTTAATTTAACTCTGATAATCAGGGTCTATTTGGTTCCATTTGTATGCTCTTGGAGTATAAATTATATATAATATATTGCCAAGTCAGATCATTGTAATCATTATATGGACTTGTTTATCTGTAAAGTAAAATATTGGTAGTCCTTCCACTGCTCTAAAACAACATTGGCCAACACAGTTTGACAGTCAGCCCTATATAGTTGCTTATTTTAGACTAATTTTCTGACTTTTTCCTGAATTTCTGACTTTGATCTGGCCTATTAACATTTCTATAGACCTGGTTGCTTGTTTCTCACATTCGAGAAATGTGGCAACCCTGATCAACAGTTTGTTTTGGTTAGCATTTGGATAGCTAGTTAGCTTGCAGTTAGCTTAGTTGCTAGTTAGCTAGCAGAGGCTGCCGGTGCTACCGTCATGAATAACAGTATTTTTTTAGTGCAATTTTCTACCCCAGAACTTATCATGGATATGCGTGGCTGCTTCTCCTTCTTTTCTAGTAAGTACAACAAACTAAGTACTTTTAACGTGTTGTGGCTGTTTTCTGTCAGCACGGAGCGCAGTGCTCTCTCTCTCTCTCTCTCTCTCTCTCTCTTCTAATTATTTCCATCGAAATAAGTATAGTAAAGTGTGCCGCTTGGGATACTATTTAAATTATGAAGAGAGGATGTATAACATTTATTTTATTTTATTTTATTACAAAATAACACCTCTTTGGTGGGGACAAATAAAGGTAAGAAAGCCTTCTATATAGTCTGAAATTCTCCAGTATACACCAATAGCAAAAGATAGCAGATATATTCAAGCTCACAACGCGTTGCTTTTGAAAAAACTCAGCCTATTCCTACCGGACGTCCACAGAAATACATAAATCTCACAGAAATACATAAATATGTACGGGATTGCAATTCCACACATGCACGCCTAGAAAACCCCCAAAATCCGTACATATTTACATGACTACTGTTTTGCTGTGTTATTTCACCGTGTCTGGGTGGGTCGGGGCTGGGTGGGTTCAGTACAGAAGCAATCTGAGAATCCCATCGTCAAATATTCGGGAAAACAGCGCCTCCGCTGTTGTTCCTCGAAATTAGACTCTGGGGGCAAGCTCTGTTTAGAATTTCGATCAACCGGAAAAGGCCCTTGCTTTTCCGCCGAGTTCCACTACTACCGCTGTGCCGCACTGTTTTCATTCCTACTTTCAACCATTCCTTTGCGGAACAAAACATGGATGTAACGGAGGAGGACATTTTTGCTAGTGTGCTAAGGAGAGTTGCTGTTCTACACAATGTTGAACATATCAAACCGCTTCAGCACATTTGTTTGAAATATTTAATCGATCGACGAGATGTTTTATTATGTTTACCTACTGGTTTTGGAAAAAGCCTCGTATATCAAGTAGGGATGTCAGTAACGGATAGTTTCCCAACCGGTTAGCCGACAGGATTAACCGGGTCATTAACGGATAGTGGTTGATTTTTTTCTTTTTTTTAATAGGCTACCCCAAATGTAATATGCATGTATAGGCTACATAATTAAAGTTGGTAGACGAATGGTATACATTTATTTATGCTCCTTTTTTAAAAGACAAACAAAAAAGCAACATTTAACAATATAAATAAATTGTTGTAGGCTTAATCATCAATAAACATCGCATCTGCGCGTCTACAGTAGTCCTACAGAGGTCCGCCGGTTCTAGTCCAAAACATAAATAAATCCAGTCCAGATCTGAGCAACTTATACCTATAAAGCCACTGGACGCATGGGCTAAGCCTTTTTTTATTATTAAGGAAGATCAGCAAGCATGTCACCGTGTTCCGTTTGTTGACTTTTCGCTGACGAGAAAACCCTCAAACATCGATAGCACATGGCTAACTTGATAGCCGTAAGCCGTGCCAGTGTGGGGAGACGGATAAGAGGAGGAAGCGGCAGCGGCTGTAAACGTTCTCCCTCCAGGCCAAATGGCCAATAATGGAATTAATAATGCCAAGTAGGTCTCTGCATTTATACGGTTGACATGTGTTCATCTCGTCTCGCTGTCACTCGCTTACATTTCGACTACCGCAAGTCCGCAAAGCTACCCTTGTAGCCAACTAGCCAGAAGTACAACAGAGAACTTTGGGACATTGAGGGGGCAGAAAACCGAGCCAGAGCGCTGTTCATGCAGCCTGGAGTGTGACAAGCTGGGCGGCGCAAATAAGAACAATTTTAGGCATGTGTGCAACATGACAACTGTTTTAAAGTATTGTACAGTGACAAGTACAGTCTCTGTAATGTTTATGTTGTACTATTACTAAAAACGATCTAAAATAAAGGGATTTAAGATCAGAACACGTATTTATTATTATGCAAATTAATCGTTAAAGCTGATAAAAATATCCGGATGTTTTTTAACGGTCGGCTAACCGGTTAGCCGGTTGTTTGGTGTTGTTTGTTGACCAGAGGAAGCCATGTTCAATAATAAGAAGCGTGTATAGGTTTGCTTCCAGTGGGACGAAATGTCCTAGCCGCACACACATGTAAATCCCGCCCACTAAATGTGATTGGGTGATTGCGCGGCTGACTTCCTGAACTACAGCGTCCATACTTGTAGGCCAGTGATACGTTTCTTTCTACTGCTTGCCGACAGACTAGTTGACGCGAGGCAACAGTCTGTCTTGAGAGACTAGTACAGAAGTGCTATTTCACCGTGTCTTGGTCGGGCTGGGTGGGTTCAGTACAGAAGTGCTATTTCACCGTGTCTGGGTCGGTCGGGCTGGGTGGGTTCAGTACAGAAGTGGGTTTCACCATGGCTGGGTGGGTCGGGGCTGCCTGGGTGGGTTCAGTACAGAAGTGGGTTTCACGGGTTACGGCCGGGGCTACCGAACTCTGCAGCCCCGTCACGGCAACTCATTTTTTGGAAAAGACCCGTTTTGGGGGGCGGCTCGGTGGTGTCTCCGGTAGAGAGTCCGGCAGCGTCTCCATAGGGAGGATTTCACTGTGATATGTACGGATTTGGGGGGTTTTCTATGAACGGAATTGCAATACCGTTCATACCTACTAATTCCACTGGACGTGTGGAATCTGGTTCTGTTTAAATAAGTGCTATGTTTGATACTCTCACTTTCCATCTCTTCACACGGGCTCCTGATTCTGACATATGAGTCAGCCCCCTCCCTGTCCCCCCGTCCCCCCTGCCAGGAAAATAAAGTTATATAGCATTATTAGCATTAGCAGCCGATGGATTGTTAATGACGTCACACAGCCTCCTCCAGTAATGGCCCATTGTCAAAAACACATCACCCTATAATGGAGAGAATCATTTATTGTTCACTTAAAATGAATTATACATCTTCCTGAAACGGTGTCTAGACATGGCTTGTGTGTGTGTGTGTGTGTGTGTGTGTGTGCGTGTGCGTGCGTGTGCGTGCGTGCATGACACACGCACATTTGCCACCGAGTGGCGCGCTACGAGCTTGTATATGTCTGCTATTTTTTTGAAAAATCGAAGAGCGACTGACATTTTTTAGAATCTGATCTCAGGTCAGAATGGAAAACTGTCAGGATGTATAGAAGACATTGTATTAATCTGATCTCAGGTCAGAATGGGTTAAGTGTCAGAAGGACCTGAAGGTAGCATCCTTGTCCCCTGGTTAAGTGTCAGAAGGACCTGAAGGTAGCATCCTTGTCCCCTGGTTAAGTGTCCCTTATATAAGGCTCTTAACCTCCAACCGCCCTCCCTCCCTCCCTCCCTCCCTCCCGTACATGTTCTCCTCCCTCCTGAGCGCCACAGACTCACTGCTGGCTCAGTGAGAGTGAAGATAGAGAAGTGTGTTTCTTCACCTCAGGGATCAACATTCAGGAGATCACGGTGGTCACTCATACGGATAGAATTAGCATTTGAGTGTGGTGCATGCAACCGGGAGATAGCAGCAAATATTACCTGCATTGTAATGTTAAAGTGTGCTTTGAATATGCGTGCGTGCGTGCGTGCGTGCGTTCGTGCGTGCGTGCGTGCGTGCGTGCGTGCGCTCTCGCGTGCGTGCGTTCGTGCGCTCCCGCAGTGTGAATGTGTTCCGTCTGTCTCTGCGTTATACCACAGGCTGTAATCCTCCTCTGAGTAACGGCTAACGATCCCATCAAATCACATTAATTAATGCCATCCGCATCACACCGCACAACAACACCCAGCACAATGAACCCTTTTAGCGCGGGAACCCCTTTTGGTGTTAGCATTATGGCTGTGCTTTCGCTATTGGAAAAATAGCAGATCTACCGAGTGGCGCGCTACGAGCTTGTAGGTCTGCTATTTTTTTTTTTATTATCGAAGAACGACTGACATATACGTAGAAACATAGCTTTTTCGGAAAACTGTCAGGATGTTAGAAGACATTTTTTTTTAGAATCTGATCTCAGGTCAGAATGGGTTATGGAAAACGACAGCACACACTCACACGCAAATCAAATACACACTTAAAGCACACTTGCTGTATGTGCGCACGTGCACACGCACGCACGAACGCACACGCACGCTGTCACACACATTGCAACAAACACCGGGGACTTATTATACATTCAGCAAAAAGTTTTTTTGTTTTCTTTTGTATTCTTTCAAAGTGGAACGTCGAGAGACATGATTTCAGACCAACGACTCTTGCTAGATGACTCATACTGTGCAGACACACACACACACGCACACGCACACGCACACACACGCACACGCGCACACACACAGACACAGTTTTCAAAGTGCTCTTTGATGGTAAAGTAGGCGCCTGCCATTTTGCCAGCCATTTCTTGTTCTTTCAGTGTTTACACAATACTGTTACATTTCATTATTGTACTTTATTAATAAAGGGTGCAAATTGGTCTCGCAATATACTATTGCTTGTTTATTATTTATTGTTTATTATTTATTATTGCTTATTGACCAGATTCTAAAAAAGTCTTATTACATCCTGACAGTTTCATTATTAAACCATTCTGAGCTGAGATCAGATTCTAAAAGTTGTCTTCGATTTTTCAAAAAATAGCAGACCTACAAGCTCGTAGCGCGCCACTCGGTGGCGCGCTATAGCTATATGAGCTTGTAGGTCTGCTATTTTTCAATAGCTAAAGCATGACATAATGCTAACACCAAAAGGGGTTCCCGCCCCAAAATGAGTTAAAGTATAATGTGTCAATGCCACAGAATATTTTGTTCACAACAGAAATACAAGTCATACTGTAGGCAAAAACATCTACTGTAATTCAGCCATGCAGACCCTATAGTTCTGGGTCCTGTATCAGCATGTTTGGTTTCACATAAATGTTCCCGATGCGAGGAAGCAGTCTCGATAAAAGACTTGAGAGGAAATTAGAGTATAAAAACGTACGTAGTGTGGTATCCATTTTTCCTAATAGTCCATATTTGCAATATTATATGTCAAAATGTTCAACTATGTAATTTTGATCACTGCTAATTGAAATTCTTTATTTCATGCTAATTTGATGGTTAGTTGTCTAG
Source organism: Protomyctophum bolini (assembly GCF_963924005.1). NCBI lineage: Eukaryota > Metazoa > Chordata > Actinopteri > Myctophiformes > Myctophidae > Protomyctophum > Protomyctophum bolini. The sequence continues at coordinate 3,566,361 of NC_137866.1, forward strand.
TCAGAAGAGCTTGGTCTGAGGGGCTTCCTTCACTAGAGATCTCAGCCAAGTACCCCTATGTGGGCAGGCAATTCAATTCAATTCAATTCAAAGGGCTTTATTGGCATGAGAAAACATACGTTTACATTGCCAAAGCAGAAAGAACAATACAACAATCCAGCAATACAATCAAAACAAAAATTATGTACTTTGAAGGTCAGAATCTTCAATAGATCAACTTCTGTGTACCAAGATCTCTGCATTCCATGCAGCAGATATGGGAGTTTTTTGTCATTGGTCATGTTTTCAAAATCTCCGTGTGTGGTTGTAATCTGTGGGAAGTATGTGTCTCTGATGTCTTGGTACAATGGACAGATGGTTAGGAAGTGTAGCTCGGTTTCCACTTCGTTTAGTGTGCAGTGGGTGCATAGTCTGTCTTCTCTCGCAGGCATTGTTCTAACTCTTTGAAGCTCTACCTCAGGTGTGAACCAAAACCCACAGTGAGACAGCTATCTGCTATCCCTGTGCCATACATGTATGTTGATCTGTATGTAAATCTTAACCACACCCAATCTGTATGTGTCATGCTTAGCCCATTCTGAACGGGAACCCGTTTTGGTGTCGGCATCATGTTATGCTTTAGCTATTGAAAAATAGCAGATCTACAAGCTCATAGCGCGCCACCGAGTGGCGCGCTACGAGCTTGTAGGTCTGCTATTTTTTTTTAAATCGAAGAGCGACTGACATTTTTAGAATCTGATCTCAGGTCAGAATGGGTTCATCAGACCAGTGTGTGTGTGTCCAGTGGAAACCTCGTATGAATCTGATCTCAGGTCAGAATGGGTTAAAAGCAGAGGAAAAGGCTTGGGTGTACTGTGGTGCAGGCCAGGCGGACTACATTTTAAAATAACACCGTAGACACTGTGCTCCGATGCATCATTTATTTATGTCCTCCGTGGCCATGCCGCTGGCAGCTCATTGCTGCTGAAATGGCCATGAAATAATAAATATATGAGCTTTGCTATTTATTTATTTTTTTACTTTGCTGCAGTAGTCTGCTGCAGAAGTCCTTCTTTCTCATAATTCATAAATCTCATAAATCGACAGCTGGAAAACAGGCTGTGCACAGTACAGTACAGTACAGTACAGTACAGTACAGTACAGTACAGTACAGTACAGTACAGTACAGTACATGCACACACCAAGTCACGAGTAACGCCACCAGACACACGCTTTGTGATATATACTGTATATATTATAAAACTTTGTAAAAATTGTCCCATGGGCAACCCAAAATCACATCCAGTTCCACACGCCATCTGCCCGTGAAGGTCATGTTCAACACTGTTGCTCCGTGTGTGAGCAGAGGGACATCGTAGAAACCGGGGGTGCCCTAGCTGGACTTTTTGTACTCGAGAGCTACTTTCAAAATGACTCAACGAGGTCTTCTCTACACCCACCAAAGAAATAATTATGATCTCATTACTCAAAACATTTTACTTGCGGGGGCTTAAAGTCAATCAATCGAGTCACCTTAATCCTTACATTAAGCAAGTTGCAGTTCTGACTGCAACGGGAAGTGCATTGCACAGTTACTTTACTAAGCATTATAATTTAATATCGTGAACGAGTACCACTACTAAATGTATCTACACTGTATCTACGCACTCCTCACCATCGAGCTCTCCATGCAGTGCCATGACATTCATTATCAGTTATATAATCAAAGGAAAAGCAGAACGAGACTATTGGAGTTTCTATACTGTTAGCAGCAGCGAGTGTTTGAACAACGTGGAGTCGACCTGCAGGAGAGGCGAGATGGAATGGACTGTCCGTAGGTCGTTCGGTCAGTAGGTTAGGGTTTAGGGCTAGGGTTCCGGTTCTGGTTTTACCCATTTTGGACTGAGGTCGATTAAAAAAAAAGGCTTCAAAATCCTAACATTTATCGGAAAAAACAATGTTTCTATGTCAGTTGTGCTCAACCTTTTTCATGTCAAGGAATTATCTCTATTGGGCCACACGGACCCCCATCTCAAAATATGTAGTTCCAGGGACCCCCCAGAAGCCAATTAATGTTTTAGTTAAAAATGTTCGCTCTGAAATATATATTCAAAGATCTGTGAGACATTTTCACGACTTTTCAAAAATAGCAGACCTACAGGCGCGCTACGAGCTTGTAGATCTGCTATTTTCCAATAGCTAAAGCATAACATAATGCCTCAAACACCAAATGGGGTTCCCGCCCCAAAATGGGTTAAGGACTTCAGTGTTTTGTACAATCAAATTGTCGATACAGAACAAAGAATGTTTGCTTTCCCTACCTACAGTACAGACGGAAATTGGCTCTCGCTGTCTCTCTCTCTCCGCCTGTCTGTCAGTCAGTCTGTCAGTAAGTAACCCACACAGTCATAATATCACAAGACAGTAATGGTCTCTTCACATGTGGAGCGACTATTCTGTATCCAACGAATTCATTTTTAATGAGAGACCGCCGGAGCGCCAAGTGGCCACAGTCCCTGTGAAACTGCTCTCATATACGGTATGAACTTTGAGGGTCCTTGACATGAAAATGTCTGAGAACATTACTGACAGAAACATTTTTCAGAAAAACTTGTCATGGATTCAGAAGACATTTTGTAAGAATCGTTCCACTAGTCCTCTGGGGACCAGTGCTCACAGAACGCTATGTTGTATTCTTTTTTTTTCTATCAAGTCATGGGCAAGTGGAACTGTCACTGTGGAAGGTGTATTTTGCTGGCCCGGAGGGTCTCTGAATAGTACTTCCAGGTCAGCGGGGCCATTTATAACGTCTATCCCTGTGGCATTGATTGATTGATTGAAATATTTATTAACAGTTTGTAGAATTACAGTACATTTCAAGCACAAACTCAATACAGAGACTGTTAACTGTGAGTGGACGACCCAATTAAGCATTACACTTCTTTACAACAGGGTCCACATTGTTCAATTCATCAAAACATATAGAGACATACAAATAGACACTTCTATGTAGTTAAAAAACAGAACAGGAATTCATCGTAAATATAGTGTTGTTCTCCATGTGAAAAGACCTTTAAAGGACCACTTCACCACTTTTCAACCCATCTTCATATAATAGGTCCTCCTCACTAATAATCATGAAGAAATGGCACGATATTTTCTACTCGGTCTGTGTCTCATAGGAGGGCTGTGGGCAGTTTAGAAACCGTATTCCAGTGACATCATCATTAGGCAGATTTTTTTTTAAACAAGATTTATTTTACAAAAATGTTTAGATTTTCATTATCGTGAGAACGATGGCTTCCATTTTCGCATTGCAACTTTTCAGGACTATAGACAGCCTGCAGTTTCTATTAGCTTGTATTCCCCATCGATGATGTCACTGGAAGACGGTTTCTGAACTGCCCACAGCCCTCCTATGAGACACAGACAGAGTAGAAAAAAATTTCACCATTTTTTTCATGATTATTAGTGAGGACCTATTATATGAAGATATGTTGAAAAGTGGTGAAGTGGTCCTTTAAATAGCTTCTGCCTTTCCGGTTTCTTCCGGTCCGACTCTCACCTCGCGGCTCATTTCTCTAAACAAGCGAAGGTTCCCGTTTGTTCTGCAGTGAGAGAGAGGAGACGTTCTGGGTCTCCCAGCGCTGTCTGGACGTGTTTGCGTCAGTGTCAAGTCAACACGCCAGAGAACACGCTGGTTAACCCATTCTGACCTGAGATCAGATTCTATAAATGTCTTCTACATCCTGACACTTTTCCATTCTGACCTGAGATCAGATTATATAAATGTCTTCTACATCCTGACACTTTTCCATTCTGACCTGAGATCAGATTCTAAAAATGTCTTCTACATCCTGACAGTTTTCTGAAAAAGCCATGTTTCTATGTCAGTCGCTCTTCGATTTTTCAAAAAATAGCAGACCTACAAGCTCGTAGCGCGCCACTCGGTGGCGCGCTATGAGCTTGTAGATCTGCTATTTTTTCAATAGCTAAAGCACGACATGATGCTATAACACCACCAAAATGGGGTTCCCGCCCAGAATGGGTTAATGATGCTGCTTTGTCAATGTGGTCGCAGTACCGTTTTGCCCTGAGCAGAGAGTCCCGCATGTCGTGGCGTGTGTTTAGTGGGGCATGATGTGATCAGCCAGTTTATTATAGCCCACACACCAGAACATTATAGCGTGGAACAGAGAACCGCAAGAATGCGTGTGTGCAGACCCGAATAGTTCTGATGATCCTCATGGGGGCTATCCGCAGCCCCGCCCCCCCCCCCCCCCCCCCCCCCCCCCAGCGGTGAAAAAAAAGAAGTTGATGTTTTCTCGCGTTTACGCTGATATAATGACGTGAAGCTAGCGGAAAGGCATTTACGTGGATTTCATGTGTCCCGACCTAGAATGCCTGTGATCATTTAATTATACTTCGTACTAGTCTATATATATGATATATAAATGCCGAGTGCACTTGCATGCCTATGCATGCATTCTAGAGGCAAGTCCCATAAGGAAACTGCCCCTGCAAGCGACACCTTTTTATTTATTTATTAGGATATTTCTATAGCATGCGCGATTGCGCTGCTCACTTGACAGCCTTCTCTAGGCTACTCGCAGTGCAACGCGTTGTGAGCTTGTAGATCGGCTCCCGTGGACTCGCGCTGCATGTTAAAAAACAAACTCACAATTATAATAAGAACATAGGCCTACACTTATCTGCATTCTGCACTGTACGAATCCAACGTTGTTTAGTGTTGTTTAGTGAGTCAGTTCTCTGACTGTCGGTGTGTGTGTGTGTGTGTGTGGGGGGCGGACAGCAGCATGCGGCCGCTGAACCGAGTCCAATCTGGGTGAAATTTACATTGGAAAATTAATATAACGGCGCGGTGAGCCCGGCAAGGACAGAACACGGCGACGGCCCGATAAAAGTGCCGTTGGAATAGTAGCTTCTTCGGCAGGTTTAAGCGGCGACAGGCTGGCATCACTGGAGAACTGTAGCTTCCTCTGTCTGGACGAAGCGACCCTTCTTAGCTGGTGGTGGTTTAATTGTGAATGAAGTAAGCATGACACACTGACACTGTACTGTAGGCATATTTATACATACCTGGCTAGGTGAAAACAAAAGAAACCTGATTAGCATTTGAGTACTTGGTGGCCGCACCCAACCCATTTTAACACCTCTGAACAGCCAGTGGAGAGGTTCACATTTTCGGAATGTAACATAGTATGCAGTCTGTGACAGAGTCAGAAAATCTGTAATGTAACTAATGTTAATATAAAATGTCCACGAAAATGTTCATGGGGGCTAAAAGGGGCTATTTAATTCTTCATGGGGGCTATAGCCCCCACAGACTCGACGTGGCTGCGTGTGTGCATGCAATTTACAATTTACAATTTAGGCATTTAGCAGACGCTCTTAATCCAGAGCGACTTACATTAAGCAAGAACAAAAAGCATGGGGAATACATCACATAAAAACATTTATCATGAAACATGCGTAAGCTAAGAAAGTAACAGTGGAATATCTATAATGAAATAAGCTATACATCTATACTACTATGATATACATTATGTACTATGACGTGCTATGACTACATACAATGCACTTATGCTGTTTACATAACATGCTATAAGACTGTATCAAATGCTATCTAAGTCTACAGAAATGCTATCTAAGGGGGTATAGGGTAAGTGCTATGGGCCATGATGGAGTCTGAAAAGGTGGGTTTTCAAACTACGGCGGAAGGTTGGGAGTGATGCTGCAGTTCTGACTGCAATGGGAAGTGCATTCCACAGTTTTGGAGTTGTTTGCGTGCCTGCCTGTGTGCGTGTCAGAGAACAGACACTGTTTATTGCCACACCTCGACCCAGCTGTCACTTCAGTTTTGTGTTCACTACCGTACCTACAGTGTATTATAATATGACGAAATAACAAGGTAGAGCCAACGCATCACAGCCTCCCGTGTGCACTTGTCAAACACACGCACGCCTCAAGCTTTTACCTTTCCTTCCTGTCTTCAGTTGAGTATTATATCTCGTTAACTCATTTCGGACGGGAACCCCTTTTGGTGTTGGGCATTACGTTGTGCTTTAGCTATTGGGAAAACAGCAGATCTACAAGCTCGTAGCGCGCCACCGAGTGGCGCGCTACGAGCTTGTAGGTCTGCTATTTTTTGAAAAAATCGAAGAGCGACTGACACATAGAAGACATTTTTAGAATCTGATCTCGGGTCAGAATGAAAAACTGTCAGGATGTAGAAGACATTTTTTAGAATCTGATCTCAGGTCAGAATGGAAAACTGTCAGGATGTAGAAGACATTTTTAGAATCTGATCTCAGGTCAGAATGGAAAACTGTCAGGATGTATAGAAGACATTTTTAGAATCTGATCTCGGGTCAGAATGGAAAACTGTCAGGATGTAGAAGACATTTTTTAGAATCTGATCTCAGGTCAGAATGGAAAACTGTCAGGATGTAGAAGACATTTTTAGAATCTGATCTCGGGTCAGAATGGAAAACTGTCAGGATGTAGAAGACATTTTTAGAATCTGATCTCGGGTCAGAATGGAAAACTGTCAGGATGTATAGAAGACATTTTTAGAATCTGATCTCGGGTCAGAATGGAAAACTGTCAGGATGTATAGAAGACATTTTTAGAATCTGATCTCAGGTCAGAATGGAAAACTGTCAGGATGTAGAAGACATTTTTAGAATCTGATCTCAGGTCAGAATGGGTTAAGCATGTCTTTACCATCCTGCTCAAGGGCAACATGGTGCCAGGCAGGCAGCCTAATGGTGTGTGATTGATTAGACAATGGAGGGTATTTAAGTGCATGCTTAAAGTGAATGGCACATCGAGTGGTCAATTATTTATTTTTTTATACATTTTTTTATCCCACGATTTTGTAACCCATTTTTCCACCCCTGTGTCAATCATCTAATGTGATCCTAGGCTCTACACACCCTCCACCAACCTAGTCCCCATATATGGGGGACAAGGGGAGAGCAACCTAGTCCCCATATATGGGGGACAAGGGGAGACCAACCTAGTCCCCATATATGGGGGACAAGGGGAGAGCAACCTAGTCCCCATATATGGGGGACAAGGGGAGAGCAACCTAGTCCCCATATATGGGGGACAAGGGGAGAGCAACCTAGTCCCCATATATGGGGACAAGGGGAGAGCAACGGACTTGAACTACTATTTACAATTTACACAATTTAGGCATTTAGCAGACGCTCTTAATCCAGAGCGACTTACATTAAGCAAGAACAAAAAAGCATGGGAATACATCACATAAAAACATTCATCATGAAACATGCGTAAGCTAAGAAAGTAACAGTGGAATATCTATATAATGAAACTATGAACTCATGCTTCCTTCATGCCTGAGTGTCCAAGTTGGACACCTGACAGGGGGGAGGCAGTTTAGAGACCAGGATTACTGCATGTTTTTTGTGAGGGTACCTACCCTAGGGGACACGGGGAGAACATGCAAACTCCACACAGATTAACATCTTTTTAACATAGTTTAATGCAATCAGACAGGACGTTTCTGTGTGGATGTATGGGGCTGTCAAGGCCCGAAAGTAGTAAATGATGGGATTTGGAAACAAAATATAAATTATATTAAAAAGGGGAAAAAAATTATAATGTTGCAAATAATCAACGTGATTGGAGTCTATAGTGTACGTCAGTAGTAATTTCCAATGACTGGAGAGGCGTTGCTTAAATCTCATGCCGTTGGAAATCTCAGAAGTCTCTTCAGTGAAAGACTCCAGAAACTTCTGTTGATAATAAATAAGGATCCATCTTTATGCACTTGCACGCTGGCTTCATTCCGACCTGAAGCGCCCTATACCTGCAGGCTGCTGCACAAAACCTTCAACATGACATTGATTTTATACCTTCCAAGATGTGGCCGCATGCTTGCATAACTTTTAAATATTGTATTTCTTTTTTTTTCTTTAAATCTCCAATTTACATTCCCAGTCCTTTTGTTTACAGACAGACCACCCTAGGGCACTGACTCACCAGCTAGGGGCCCTTTTCCACCAAACCAACTTTGGCTCTAGAACTGGTTCCGTATTTTTTTGGTTCCAGTTTTTCGAACCATCGTTTAGCATTCTGAACCAGTGAAAACACTCTGAACTGGTTCAATGTTAGGTGGGATGAAAAGAACTGAACCGGCTCAACCCATGGGTTCCAAGTACTATTACTGGCTCTAGGATACAGTATGCTGGGTTATTGCTTTATTATTTGATGTCTGTTTATTGTTGTTTGTTTCAGACATCAGCAGTAATAACCAATATGTCCCTGTCTGTCTCATGTTGTTTCAGAGACATCAGTCTAACCAATATGTCCCTGTCTGTCTCATGCTGTTTCAGAGACATCAGTCTAACCAATATGTCCCTGTCTGTCCCCATGCTGTTTCAGACATCAGTCTAACCAATATGTCCCTGTCTGTCCCCATGCTGTTTCAGAGACATCACTATAACCAATATGTCCCTGTCTGTCTCCATGCTGTTTCAGAGACATCACTATAACCAATATGTCCCTGTCTGTCTCCATGCTGTTTCAGAGACATCAGTCTAACCAATATGTCCCTGTCTGTCTCCATGCTGTTTCAGAGACATCAGTCTAACCAATATGTCCCTGTCTGTCCCCATGCTGTTTCAGAGACATCACTATAACCAATATGTCCCTGTCTGTCTCATGCTGTTTCAGACACCAGCAGTACAGAGCGGCGCAGTCCCTCCCCCTTTCAGAACAACGAACGGCCCAGGAAATGAAAACCCAATGCATTTCCCCATAGGCAGTTCTTATTTAATTTATTTAAAGACCTTTTAAGCGTCGTACGAAGCCAACTCTTGTCGTGACAAATCATGACAACACACACAATATTTTGGACCAAACACAAATAATTACAAAGAAGAAAAACAACAAAGAAAGTGTTGTAACCTGCCGTTTTTTTCTACTTTCTAATTCTTTGTTTGGCCCGAAATATTGTGTGTGTTTGAGGTTTTTGTACTTTGCTTTAGTGTTTCCAATATCTTTTACTTCTACTCTGAGGGGCAAATCTGCTTCTAAGATAATTACAATCCACTAGAAGCATCAAGTGAATACAGACAGACATGTACACTAGACCCCAGAGAACATGTCTGCAGTTTCACTTTTAAGATAAGAATTATATTACCGTATGTGGGATGATCAAACATGATGACATAAAAGAAGAGAGAGGATCTACCCTTCAGGGTTTTGCGTGCGTGCGTGCGTGTGTGTGTTGTGTGTGTGTGTGCGTGCGCATGCGTACGTGTTGTGTGTGTATTGTGTTGTGTGTGTCTGTGTTTGGTGTGTTGTGTGTGTGTGCGTGTGTGTGTGCATGCGTGCATGTTGTGTTGTGTGTGTATTGTGTTGTGTGTGTCTGTGTTTGGTGTGCGTGCGTGTGTGTGTTGTGTGTGTGTGCTGTGTGTGTATTGTGTTGTGTGTGTGTGTTTGGTGTGTGTGTGTGTGTGTGTGCGCACACGTTTGTGTGTGTGTGTGTGTGTGTGTGTGTGTGTGTGTGTGCATGCATGTGTGTGTGCGTGTTCAATTCGTGTGCAAAACCGTATTATATATTGAGCTCAAGTAGATTTGGATTGTCCCTTTTTCTCCCCCTGGGAAGAATTACACTGAATGGCGCTGAGATTGGAGTCGAGTACAAAATCCACCGATCCGTGGACATTTAACCCATTCTGACCGGGAACCCATTTTGGTGTTATAGCATCATGTTATGCTTTAGCTATTGAAAAATAGCAGATCTACAAGCTCATAGCGCGCCACCGAGTGGCGCGCTATGAGCTTGTAGGTCTGCTATTTTTTGAAAAATCGAAGAACGACTGACATTTTTTAGAATCTGATCTCGGGTCAGAATGGGTTAATCAGACCAGTGTGTGTCCAGTAGGAAACCTCGTATGAATCTGATCTCAGGTCAGAATGGGTTAATTTAGGATCAGCGTTTATCCGTCACTCAGGGTGACAAGGTGACTCATTCTAAACCTGCCGAGGCTTTTTGAAAACCTGCCGATTCTCAATTCCATTGTGTGACATAATATAACCCATTCTGACCTGAGATCAGATTCATACGAGGTTTCCACTGGACACACACTGGTCTTGATTAACCCATTCTGACCCGAGATCAGATTCTAAAAAATGTCAGTCGTTCTTCGATTTTTCAAAAAATAGCATACCTACAAGCTCGTAGCGCGCCACTCGGTGGCGCGCTACGAGCTTGTAGGTCTGCTATTTTTCAATAGCTAAAGCATAACATGATGCTAACACCAAAATGGGTTCCCGGTCAGAATGTGATAAAGCATGATTGGTCCCTTCCATCCCGTCAAAGCCACAGTCTTTCATGTCACGTCAATCCACTCGGGAGAGATTTTTTTGTTTAGATTCCTTTTCTTTTCCAAAGCCCGTCATCAAAAGCCATGATTTGATGTGAATATTGATTGACCTGCACTAGCACAGCACGGCACAGCCCCACCCATTGGGATTGCTGTTGATTATTTTGTGTGTGTGTGTGTGTGTGTGTGTGTGTGTGTGTGTGTGTGTGTGTGTGTGTGTGTGTGTGTGTGTGTGTGTGTGTCTGTGTCTGTGTGTGTGTGTGTGTGTGTGCGTGCGTGCGTGCGTGCACCTCAGTGTTGTTTTTGGCAGCAAATTTCCATTTTAGTTTTAGTCGTTGTCTCTTGAATAGTGTTTAGTCTAGTTTTAGTCGACTAAATGTCATACGATTTTAGTCGACTAAAATCTACAGTTGATTTAGTCGACTAAAATGTGTTTTGACGGGCCTTGATGTTGTTGTATAATGACATATTTTACACTTTGGTTGCATGCTGAAAATAGCAGATATACAATCTCACAACGATTGTATATCTGCTATTTTCAGCATGCAACCCAGCATAAAACTGGATCTCTTGTCCACTATAGTCCCTTCCTAACATTTTAGTCTAGTTTTTATTTGTTGATGAAATTGTCAGTATAGTTAGTCTTAGTTTTAGTCACCATAGATTCGTTTTTATTTAGTTTTAGTCAGTGAAAAAAGGTAGTTGACGAACATTTTTCGTCTTAGTTTTAGTCGACGAAAACAACACTATAGTGCACCTGCATGCATCCATGCTCAATACAAATACTGTGGCGTGTGTGTGTTTGTGTGTGTGTGTGTGTGTGTGTGTGTGTGTGTGTGTGTGTGTGTGTGTGTGTCTGTGTCACTGTGTGTTTCCATCTCTGTCTGTAGTCATGTCTCTGTGCATCACACTACATTTCCCACGCTCTTCCCACGCTCGTTTCTCACGTCCTTGACCCCTGCGCTGACCCTCCGTCTGTCAGTGGATCCAGGGGGAAACAGGCTTAGCCGCTGGTCAAACACACAGAGAGGAGAATAATCATGAGAAAGTGACTCTTTTTGAGACAGACAGTCATGGCGGCAAGACTAAGGCCCTTTCCCAATTCGTTTTTTAACCCTACCCCTCAGCCCTTGCCCCTTCCCCTTGTCCCTACATAATGAGTGTCAAGGGGTAGGGGGATAAATCATCCCCCTAGGAATTGGAACGTCCCTAAATATTGAACGTCCCTTGTAGATATTGATATACAACCTGTTCTCAGAAAATAGCCGATCTGCAAGCTCACTACCAGTGGTCCCCAAACTTTGATGGCATTTCTGTCTCTAGGACCCCCAATTTATATTGTAATATCAATGTCAATTAACTCTGAGTGTACAAACTATCATTTAGCCCATAACCCACTTTGGAAACTGCTTTCCATTTGATTTAAGCTGTAGAGATGGAACGTAAATATAACATTGCTGTGGTTATGATGAAATAAATATGTTGTAATTTTGGTAGCCCACCATGCAGAATGTAATTCAGCTAGATATAGCTCATTCTGACACCTGCTCAACAGTTGTACCTGATTCATTGATTATTGTATTAACAGTTTGTATAGCATGGGTACAGATATAGGGTTAGAAAAAGGAAAAACAATTTACAGTATAGAAAGAAGGGGCTGTGGTCACTGGTCATTGTTTTTAATATCATTAAGAACAGAGTAATTTTCTATCAATGAAAATGCCATCGTGATTCATCTCCATCCAATGTACAGTCTGCACAGCAGCTTGCAATCTGTTCCATAGCTGGTTTGCCTGGGGGAAAAAACAACAAGCATTGCTAATTAGTTATGTAAGTTTTGCAACTTGTGGGGATTAGCTTAACATTGGTCATGATAAAACCATAGCTATAAGTCAGCGTTATGTAGTTCAGCAGGCTATTTCACGGCTCTTAAGAGCTCCAAATCCCCTAGGGTAGGCACCCTCACAAAAAACATGCAGTAATCCTGGTCTCTAAACTGCCTCCCCCTGGCCAGCCGGGGCGCCTGATGGAGGGGAAAGGAACTGGTCAGAAATAACGTGTTCCTTCGTCCGGCCGGGGAAACTCTCCCCTGTCGGGTGAAAATAAGCAGCTTGGACTCCTCATGCATAGAAGGAGGCATGAGGTCTGTCCACTGCCCTCCCCAGGTTGACAGAGGAAGTGTAGCGCCCAGGATTACATTAGATGATTGGCACAAAAACTTGTTTCTTATCTATTTATTTATTTTTGTAACCTTCTCAAGTAGAATGTACAAAAGAATAAGTGATGAAAAGAACTGTAATGAAGGATAGGAGGTGGCGGAGGTAAAAATCAGGATTTAAAAGGACAACTTAAGGAGAGTCTTAGTGGAGACAGACGGGGGTACAAAAGATGATTCTTCTCATTGGGCATCAAAGTGTTTTATAGGGTTTTATAGCAAGTGTCCGTGAAGGTCAAGTCCATTTGTTTGTGTCAAAAAAACAGACAAAAGACAGAATATATGTGCCCACTTGCCCCGAAAAGTAATTCACCATTATAAAAATGAAAATTTGAATGACAAAGTGCCTATATAATACAATGGTGTAAATGTGCTTCGTAAATCCATGGACTTGACCTTCACAGCTACAGCTGAATCCCCCTAACTGGAACACTTTGATGCCCAATGAAAGTGCTTCTCTTTTGTACCTGTGTCTCCACTATACGATTCCCCTGACGGTGCCCTTTAGCCCATTTTGGGCCGGGAACCCCTTTTGGTGTTATAGCATTATGCTATGCTTTAGCCATTGAAAAAAAATAGCAGATCTACAAGCTCATAGCGCGCCACCGAGTGGCTCGCTACGAGCTTGTAGGTCTGGCTATTTTTGAAAAAATCGAACAACGACTGACACATAGAAACATAGCTTTTTCAGGAAAAACTGTCAGGATGTAGAAGACGACATTTTTACAATCTGATCTCAGGTCAGAATGGGTTAGAAACCCTGTCAATCCAGACTTTACCTCCGTCACCTAAACCTCCATCTTATCTCTCTAATCTACTCTATAGCTCTAAAGCCCCCCCCCCCCCCCCCCCCCGCAGGCCCCCCCCATAGATTTCCCTCCTCTACTCATATCCACTGTTAACCCATTCTGACCTGAGATCAGATTCATATGATGTTTCCACTGGACACACACTGCATGGTCTGATTAACCCATTAATTAATGAGATCAGATTCTAAAAAATGTCAGTCGCTCTTCGATTTTTCAAAAATAGAAGACCTACAAGCTCATAGCGCGCCACTCGGTGGCGCCCTATGAGCTTGTAGATCTGCTATTTTTCAATAGCTAAAGCGCGACATGATGCTATAACACCAAAATGGTGGTTCCCGGTCAGAATGAGTTAAGTCCCCATTAATCTCTCAATATGTCTTGTCGTGCACTGCGTGAATGAGACTTAAACTTTGACCCTATTATCGTCAGATTTGCGGCTCTCTCCCAAATTATTTCTATTTTTGTTTCTTATTTAGTGTTTAGTCTAGTTTTAGTCGACTAAATATCCTAAGATTCTTTTTGAGTGGTGCAACCACTCCAAGTAACAGTAATGTCCGTGTTCACCTATATGTGTGTGTGCCTATGTATGTTGGTTCATGAGCACCAGTATGACTATGACTATACCGTACCAGTAGGGTCGCTGTTGTGCCAGAAACAGAGAGAGAGAGATAGTATTAGTGCTGCACTGTTGCCTGCTAATGAGAGAGAGAGGAGAGGAGGGGGTTCAGAGGGGAGTTGCACCACTCAGTTCACACGGGTGTGATTTTTCGACTAAATCTACAGTCGACTAAAATGTATTTTGATGCCATCGTATCGTTTTTCAAATAACAAAGTTTCCACCTGTCACTCAGGACACGATGTTATGGAGATAATGTTGAAAATAGTGCTAGTATAGTTTTCTTTTAAAAACCCATTCTCGGGCCAGGAACCCCTTTTGGTGTTTTACCCCCTCAGGCCGGGAACCCATTTTTGGTGGTTCTGTACAGTATGTATTTACAGTATTCAAAAATGTAAACATTTTGATGCTGCTATATAAATATTTGAAGTTTTTCCAGAAAACTTAGGTCTGGATTTAGAGGCGTTTTTTTTAGGATCGGCCTCAGGCCTAAATGGGTTAAACTCCCAAATCCAGTGAGTTTAATTCTTCATACGCCTCTTGGCTTCCAGTCAGTAGTAATCTCAGTAGTCTTTTTTTTTTTTATATTTTTTTTTTATCCCACGATTTTGTAACCCATTTTTCACCCCTGTGCCAATCATCTAATGTGATCCTGGGCTCTATACACACCCTCCACCAACCTGGGGAGAGCAACGGACTTAACTCATGCTCCCTTCATGCCTGAGTGTCCAAGTTGCTCCTTTACACCTGACAGGGGGGAGTTTCCCTGGTTGGACGTAGCGCGTGGAAGGAACACGTTATTCCGACCAGTTCCTTTCCCCTCCATCAGGCGCCCCGGCTGGCCAGGGGGAGGTAGTTTTAGAGACCAGGATTACTGCATGTTTTTGTGAGGGTACCTACCCTAGGGGACACGGGGAGAACATGCAAACTCCACACAGAAATCTCAGTAGTCTTATGTGTGATAGTGTGAGTTCCCTCCTGAAGCTGCGACCTGCCACAGTGACATCCCATAATGCCGTTACCATGGAGTCTCCCGGGGAGACGGGCAGAACTCACACCGCAATTAGCTTAACCCATTCTGACCTGAGATCAGATTCTAACAATGTCTTCTATACATCCTGACAGTTTTCATTCTGACCTGAAATCAGATTCTAAAAAAATGTCTTCTATGTCAAGTCGCTCTTCGATTCAAAAAAAAAAAAAAATCTGCTATTTTTAAATAGCTAAAGCATAACATGATGCTAACACCAAAAAGGGGTCCCCGCCTAAAATGGGTTAATTAGAGTGTAGTTCCACTTAATTAAAGCGCCTCCACTTCCGCAGCACTGTGCACTGACAAAAGGGCTTTTATGAGATGCAAATATATATATATATATCTGACGTTTGGCGTACTGCCTTTCGTTGGTTTACACACACTTTGTATTCCAGCTATATGTCTGTTTAAAGGAGAATTCCATACTAAAAGGCTTTCTTACCTTTCTTTGTAGTTGTTACGTCCCCACCAAAGAGGTCCAAAATAACACCTGCAGGTGTTATTTTGTGCAAAAGCTCCTTGTTGGCTATTTCCCCTACCATAAGCCCTAAATGAATTGCAATGAATTGAATGGGAATTGAATGGGGCTATGGGGTGTTGTGCTAATTCGCTTATTTCCATCAATCAAAATTATAATTTCTTTGTATATATCCTCTCTTCATAATGTAAATAATATCCCAAGCGGCACACTTTACCACTTCTTTCGATGGAAATAAGCGAACTAGCATAACACCCCATAGCCCCATTCAATTCCCATTCAATGCAATGCAATTCATTGAGGGCTTATGGTATAGGGGAAATAGCCAATAAGGAGTTTTTGCACAAATAAACACCTGGACCCTTTTTGGTGGGGACGTAACAACTACAAAGAAAGGTAAGAAAGATAAGAAAGCATTCTAGCATGGAATTCTCCTTTAACCCATTCTGAACGGGACCCCATTTTGGTGTTAGCATCATGTTATGCTTTAGCTATTGAAAAATAGCAGATCTACAAGCTCATAGCGCGCCACCGAGTGGCGCGCTATGAGCTTGTAGGTCTGCTATTTTTGAAAAATTGAAGAACGACTGACATTTTTTAGAATCTGATCTCAGGTCAGAATGGGTTCATCAGACCAGTGTGTTGTGTTGTATGAATCTGATCTCAGGTCAGAATGGGTTAAAGGCGGTGCGGGGATATCATTCAAAAGGCGTTAATAAAGAAGTCCTTATAGTCAAGGATGAGTTAGCACAGCCTCAACCAACGACGACAGGGGATGGGCATGTAAAATAAAAAAATGCAGATCTACAAGCTCAGAAGTCATTGTATTGCGATACATTTTGAGCTTGTACATCTGATATTTCCACTGCTCAACTCTGTCATACAGCAAAGTTTAAAAAAAGGACTTAGTTAAGTGGTTGAGTGATATCACCTGGGCTGGGCTGTGTTTGGAACGAATATGAACGACTGACTACAGCGTATGGGATGAAAGTATAATATTCAGGACGACCGTTGAGCCAATTCTACTCTAGGCTCCGAGACATGGACACTTTCAAAGAAACTAGAGAAACGGCTGGATGGCACTTAAACACCGCCTTCTAATGAGAGAGCAACATCTGTCTTGGAAGAGAAGAGCCACCCATTGACTGATCTAATATACGGCAACCTTCCCCGTGTTTCTTCACTAGTCCACCCATCGACTGATCTAATATACGGTCAACCTTCCCCGTGTTTCTTCACTGGTCCACCCATCGACTGATCTAATATACGGCAACCTTCCCTGTGTTTCTTCACTAGTCCGATCCAGAAGAACACAGTTTGCCGGCCACTGCTACAGAGCTGACAATTCCCTTCTTCTCTGGAGTCCTGCCTCAAAGCAGACCAGAGGTCGAAAACTGTCGTTCCCTGATGTCATCGCTATAGGGGCACATGATGTCGTCGCTATATAGGGGACACGGGCATCAGTAAGTGCAAGAACTGGGGATGGCAATGAATGAAGGACCGGAAAGTCTGGCGTGGCATTGTGAAATCCATGATCTCGACCGCGGTCGAAAAATGATGATGATGGGATGATGATGACGGGATGAAAGCATTCATGCAGAGTCTCTCTCTCTCTCTCTCTCTCTCTCTGTGGAGCAGGGACATGGAATGGACCTGGTTACAGGTTGTATGCTATGGTGACTGATTGAATGGACCTGGTTACAGGTTGTATGCTATGGTGATTGATTGAATGGACCTGGTTACAGGTTGTATGCTATGGTGATTGAATGGACCCGGTTACAGGTTGTATGCTATGGTGATTGAATGGACCTGGTTACAGGTTGTATGCTATGGTGATTGAATGGACCTGGTTACAGGTTGTATGCTATGGTGATTGAATGGACCTGGTTACAGGTTGTATGCTATGGTGACTGATTGAATGGACCTGGTTACAGGTTGTATACTATGGTGATTGAATGGACCTGGTTACAGGTTGTATACTATGGTGACTGATTGAATGGACCTGGTTACAGGTTGTATGCTATGGTGACTGATTGAATGGACCTGGTTACAGGTTGTATGCTATGGTGATTGAATGGACCTGGTTACAGGTTGTATGCTATGGTGACTGATTGAATGGACCTGGTTACAGGTTGTATGCTATGGTGACTGATTGAATGGACCTGGTTACAGGTTGTATGCTATGGTGATTGAATGGACCTGGTTACAGGTTGTATGCTATGGTGATTGAATGGACCTGGTTACAGGTTGTATGCTATGGTGATTGAATGGACCTGGTTACAGGTTGTATGCTATGGTGATTGAATGGACCTGGTTACAGGTTGTATGCTATGGTGACTGATTGAATGGACCTGGTTACAGGTTGTATGCTATGGTGATTGAATGGACCTGGTTACAGGTTGTATGCTATGGTGACTGATTGAATGGACCTGGTTACAGGTTGTATACTATGGTGATTGAATGGACCTGGTTACAGGTTGTATGCTATGGTGACTGATTGAATGGACCTGGTTACAGGTTGTATGCTATGGTGATTGATTGAATGGACCTGGTTACAGGTTGTATACTATGGTGATTGAATGGACCTGGTTACAGGTTGTATGCTATGGTGACTGAATGGACCTGGTTACAGGTTGTATGCTATGGTGACTGATTGAATGGACCTGGTTACAGGTTGTATGCTATGGTGATTGAATGGACCTGGTTACAGGTTGTATGCTATGGTGATTGAATGGACCTGGTTACAGGTTGTATGCTATGGTGACTGATTGAATGGACCTGGTTACAGGTTGTATGCTATGGTGATTGAATGGACCTGGTTACAGGTTGTATGCTATGGTGACTGAATGGACCTGGTTACAGGTTGTATGCTATGGTGACTGATTGAATGGACCTGGTTACAGGTTGTATGCTATGGTGATTGAATGGACCTGGTTACAGGTTGTATGCTATGGTGACTGAATGGACCTGGTTACAGGTTGTATGCTATGGTGACTGATTGAATGGACCCGGTTACAGGTTGTATGCTATGGTGACTGATTGAATGGACCTGGTTACAGGTTGTATGCTATGGTGATTGAATGGACCTGGTTACAGGTTGTATGCTATGGTGATTGAATGGACCTGGTTACAGGTTGTATGCTATGGTGATTGAATGGACCTGGTTACAGGTTGTATGCTATGGTGATTGAATGGACCTGGTTACAGGTTGTATGCTATGGTGACTGATTGAATGGACCTGGTTACAGGTTGTATGCTATGGTGACTGATTGAATGGACCTGGTTACAGGTTGTATGCTATGGTGATTGAATGGACCTGGTTACAGGTTGTATGCTATGGTGACTGAATGGACCTGGTTACAGGTTGTATGCTATGGTGATTGAATGGACCTGGTTACAGGTTGTATACTATGGTGATTGAATGGACCTGGTTACAGGTTGTATGCTATGGTGACTGATTGAATGGACCTGGTTACAGGTTGTATACTATGGTGATTGAATGGACCTGGTTACAGGTTGTATGCTATGGTGATTGAATGGACCTGGTTACAGGTTGTATGCTATGGTGACTGATTGAATGGACCTGGTTACAGGTTGTATGCTATGGTGATTGAATGGACCTGGTTACAGGTTGTATGCTATGGTGACTGATTGAATGGACCTGGTTACAGGTTGTATGCTATGGTGATTAACCCTCATTCACAGTGACACATTTCAGCTGTGCAGTCGATGCCTGCATCATGCCACCCATCTCCTCTTTTCTTTAGCTTTCCGTTTCTCTTTTGTCGGATGAAAGGAGTTTGGAGTGGTAATAAATAGAGTGTCACTCCTTCTCCTCTCCTCAATTTTAGCACAAATCTTTTAGACTCCTTCCTAAACCTCTCCGGAGCTCCCCCCCCCCCAGTGTTGCAGCATCCGCCTTGCATCGTTTGTTCTTTTTTCACAACTCTGCAATTTACCCTCTCACTTCTCTCCCTCTCTCTCTCTCTCTCTCTCTCTCTCTGTCTCTCTCTCTGTCTCTCTCTCTCTCTCTCTCTCTCTCTGTCTCTCTCTGTCTCTCTCTCTCTCTCTCTCTGTCTCTCTGTCTCTCTCTCTCTCTCTCTCTCTCTCTCTCTGTCTCTCTCTCTCTCTCTGTCTCTCTCTCTCTTCTCTCTCTCTCTCTCTCTCTCTCTCTCTCTCTCTCTCTCTCTCTCCCCCTGCACACTGCAGTAGCTGGCTATAGGATATTTTAACCCATTCTGACCTGAGATCAGATTTAAAAAAATGTCTTATACATCCTTATACAGTTTTCTGAAAAAAAAGCTATGTTTCTATAAAATGTCAGTCGTTCTTCGATTTTTCAAAAAATAGCAGACCTACAAGCTCGTAGCGCGCCACTCGGTGGCGCACTATGAGCTTGTAGATCTGCTATTTTTCAATAGCTAAAGCACGACATAATTCTAACACCAAATGGGTTCTAGCCCAAAATGGGTTAATACTGTCCTTGGGAATGTCATGCGGGGTCACGCTGAAGCACCCCCCCCCCCCCCCCCCCCCTCGAGGGAGAAGAGTGTGTTTACAATGCTTTATAAATATTGCACATGGCAGGCAGGAGACAGATGGGAGTGGTTGCAAACATGACAGGCAGAGCCTTAAAGGCTTTACATAAATCAACACCGCCTTTACGTCTGTGTGTTGTTAAAACAAATATTGAACCAATGAAAGTGTGGAAAAGTAGTAGGAGGGTCCATTGATTGATTGGACCCTCGATTGAACTGTCTGCTAAAAGCAGCTAACTCCACCTATAGAGACTAGTTAGCGCGTGACATCATCATCAAACCCAGAAGTTTGAAAAGAAGCAGCTTGGACTCCTCATGCATAGAAGGAGGCATGAGGTCAGTCCGCTGCCCCCCCCCCAGGTTGGCAGAGGAAGTGTAGCGCCCAGGATTACATTAGATAATTGGCACTGGGTGAAAAGAAAAACTGGGTTACAAAATTGTGGAATAAAAATTAAGAATTAAAAAACCCAGAAGTTAAACAGGAACGCCTACTGAGTGGCAATCCAGCATTATGTCCACAGAGAACATATATTATTTGCTAACTAAATTAACCTTTTTTAAAGGTAATTAATAATCAATTCATTTTTATTTCATGTTTAGATTATGTTTAATCTCTTTCTTGTGGTTTTTTTGTATACAGTCTTATGGTCGTATCGGTATGATGACATAGAATGAAGCCAGTAGCCTATAATATGTTCACAGTGCTTTAGCCTCCCTTTCCTCATGATGTCGAGTTTCTTGCACCATTGCTCATTAAATGTAGTTTTTCATTTCGGCAATATTTGGTTTATTTATCTCTGCATTAACTACCGTATACTAGAGTGATTGTGAGAGCACACATTCCACAACAAACAAACCGACCATCCCACTGGCAGTGCTGCCAGGTTTTGGAAGAGAAACAAGCAACCATGTTATATGAAAACAAGCCCCAAAAGAAGCCTGGCTGTGGGAGTGTGACCGGCTCGCTGCGGAGCGGAGCAGCGCTGCCAGGGCTGGACTGGCCACAGGTCATACCGGGCATATTCCCGGTGGGCCGCGACCGTTTTTTCTTTTTTGGACAGGCAGGCCAATAGGCGGCAGGCCACCAGGAAAGGTCCGGGCGTGCTGCCATCCTGCCAGTGCCATCATGATAATTTCACTGTACCTGTATCAGTGAGTGACAAATAAACCCTCTACAAAGGGTTGTGTAGTTGTCTGTTGGTTTGTATCATTTATGTTGTTCTGTCAAAGTGGTGGTATTATTAGGGCTTGTTTGTTTGTGTGTGCCTCGACGGAGCGGGCGGTAGAGTTTCTGCTATCTGCACGCTGGTTGTGGTGGGTGGGCCGGTCTGGACTCAAATTCACACGAAAATGACCGGGCCAATTTTTTGTCCCAGTCCAGCCCTGAGCGCTGCAGAGATTTTAACACCGTGATGACGTAAATGACAGTTATGACACAAGCACTGAATACCACACAAAACCGGACGATTATGTGTCCGGCCAGAGGTTTAGGTGGGAGGAGGAGGACAGGTGGGTCTAGACTGTCCAGCGTGAAACCGGATGTCTGGCCACCCTATAGTTATGCTCCTAGTGAACTCCTAGTACTTTGAGTGTTCTTGTTAATCCTTGTGTTCTCCTCTTGTATGGATTTTGGTGAATAAACCGCCTATACACAACCCGTGTATAGGCTTTGGTATGACGCAGAGGAGACACACCCCCCCCTCCCTCTCCCCCAAGCCTTGGTGAGGGTGTATGTAATGTCTGTCTCTCTCTCTCTCTCTCTCTCTCTCCAGATGGTAAGGTGTATGCGTTCGGGGGCATGGGAGCAGACACCACCCCCCAGGCCTTGGTGAGGGTCTACGAGGCTGAGAAGGACCAGTGGCTGCCCCTCGCCTCCATGCCCACGCCCAGATACGGAGCCACCGCCTTCCTCAGGGGAAACAGGATCTACGTGATGGGTGTGTTTTCTGTCCCTATTTACACTAAATCTATACGTGATGGGTGTGTTTTCTGTCCCTATTTACACTAAATCTACGTGATGGGTGTGTTTTCTGTCCCCTATTTACACTAAATATATACGTGATGGGTGTGTTTTCTGTCCCTATTTACACTAAATCTACGTGATGGGTGTGTTTTCTGTCCCTATTTACACTAAATCTACGTGATGGGTGTGTTTTCTGTCCCTATTTATACTAAATCTACGTGATGGGTGTGTTTTCTGTCCCCTATTTACACTAAATCTACGTGATGGGTGTGTTTTCTGTCCCTATTTATACTAAATCTATACGTGATGGGTGTGTTTTCTGTCCCTATTTACACTAAATCTACGTGATGGGTGTGTTTTCTGTCCCCTATTTACACTAAATCTACGTGATGGGTGTGTTTTCTGTCCCCTATTTACACTAAATCTACGTGATGGGTGTGTTTTCTGTCCCTATTTATACTAAATCTACGTGATGGGTGTGTTTTCTGTCCCTATTTACACTAAATCTACGTGATGGGTGTGTTTTCTGTCCCTATTCATACTAAATCTACGTGATGGGTGTGTTTTCTGTCCCTATTTACACTAAATCTACGTGATGGGTGTGTTTTCTGTCCCTATTCATACTAAATCTACGTGATGGGTGTGTTTTCTGTCCCTATTTACGTGATGGGTGTGTTTTCTGTCCCTATTTATATTAAATCTACGTGATGGGTGTGTTTTCTGTCCCTATTTATACTAAATCTATACTAAATTTACGTAATACAACGTTACAAGTAAAAGTCTGGAATTAAAAATGTACTTGAAGTATATCAAAAGTGGAAGTAGCCTATACTAATTATGCAGAATGTCCCATTTCAAGGTTTCAAACGTGTAAAAATATATTTTGAAAATAACAAATCTACAAGCTCACAATGAGAAGCGTCGCGACGCATTGTGAGCAAAATATTGATCAAACTCTGAAAAGTAACTAGTAAGTTAACTAAAGTTTTCAAACAAATGTAGTGGAGCAAACGTATACACTATTTGCCTCTGAGACGTATCGTATAAGTGGAGTAGAAGTCAAACTATTGCAAATACTGAAGTGAAGTTGCGTTTGAATGCGTTGCCTGCGTGTTACGTTTGACTGACGGTGTTATTGACTCCGAGCGCAGTTGGTTCAGTGTTGAAGGAGAGAATGTCTTTGATGTTCTACAGGTTGTCATGTTGCAGCTATAGCTCGCTGCATGTCTCTGGGGTTGTACATTCATTGTAGTGAAGCTTCACTTATAATAACGTGTAGAGTAACATGACAAAAAGTGCTCTTTTGTTTTCTTCTTTCTATAGTTATTTGTTCGGCCCAAAGAAATGTGTTTATTGTCATGTTTTGTCAACTCGGCATGTTGGCTTTGTCCGAGGCTTAAAATATGACTTTTAAATAAATATACCTTTGGAAAAAAGCATAGCACGCAGGCACGCACGCACGCACGCAGGCACGCACACACACACACACACACACACACACACACACACACACACACACACACACACACACACGGATACGGACATGCGGGCAGAGTGCAAAAGATATTCCTCCCACGCCTTTGGTTTTGACCTGCATGGAGACAATGAAAGTACACAGTATGACGTTGACAGTCTCTCTCTCTCTCTCTCTCTCTCTCTCTCCTGCCTCCACTGTAATTACTCCCACTCACTCTGACCTCACGTCTAGCTAGCTACGGCTCTGCCTGTCTCCTCTGCCTCCTGGACGCCCACACAGGCTGACCCTTTCTCCTCTGCCTTCTCCATATCCCCTCCTTTCCCCTCTCCTCTCCTCTCCTGCTCACAGTCCTTCTCCATCTCCCCTCCTTTCCTCTCTCCTCTCCTCTCCTTTACACAGTCCTTCTCCATCTCCCCTCCTTTCCTCTCTCCTCTCCTCTCCTTTACACAGTCCTTCTCCATCTCCCCTCCTTTCCTCTCTCCTCTCCTCTCCTTTACACAGTCCTTCTCCATCTCCCCTCCTTTCCTCTCTCCTCTCCTCTCCTTTACACAGTCCTTCTCCTCTCCTCTCCTCTCCTCTCCTCTCCTCTCCTCTCCTCTCCTCTCCTCTCCTCTCCTCTCCTCTCCTCTCCTCTCCTCTCCTCTCCTCTCCTCTCCTCTCCTCTCCTCTCCTCTCCTCTCCTCTCCTCTCCTCTCCTCTCCTCTCCTCTCCCTCACACAGTCCTTCTCCATCTCCCCTCCTTTCTCTCCTCTCCTCTCCTCTCCTCTCCTCTCCTCTCCTCTCCTCTCCTCTCCTCTCCTCTCCTCTCCTCTCCTCTCCTCTCCTCTCCTCTCCTCTCCTCTCCTCTCCTCTCCTCTCCCTCACACAGTCCTTCTCCATCTCCCCTCCTTTCTCTCCTCTCCTCTCCTCTCCTCTCCTCTCCTCTCCTCTCCTCTCCTCTCCTCTCCTCTCCTCTCCTCTCCTCTCCTCTCCTCTCCTCTCCTCTCCTCTCCTCTCCTGCTCACAGTCCTTCTCCATCTCCCCTCCTTTCCTCTCTCCTCTCCTCTCCTTTACACAGTCCTTCTCCTCTCCTCTCCTCTCCTCTCCTCTCCTCTCCTCTCCTCTCCTCTCCTCTCCTCTCCTCTCCTCTCCTCTCCTCTCCTCTCCTCTCCTCTCCTCTCCTCTCCTCTCCTCTCCCTCACACAGTCCTTCTCCATCTCCCCTTCCAGTTGACTCCTTCTCTGCAAAGCTTCTCCTTTCTTTTCCCTTCATCTCTCTCTCTCTCTATACATTATCTCTGCATGCATCACACCTCTCTGTTTCAACTAGGGATGCAACAGTTAAATCGAACAAATAAGTTACTGTATATATATATATATTTTTTTTTATACATTTTAATTATTTGCCAAACTATTGCCTTGTTACCATGGGAACTTGAACCGTGCCATGCACTCCCACATCCTCCCGGTGCTTTTAATTGCAGAAGAGAATCCACTGGCAGACACCAGCACGTCTGTAGGTGTCACACTGTGTTTTTTGTCCATGTGATGTTTTAGATTTATATCAAGTGTCAGAAGGACTATAAGTG
>NC_137866.1:3598917-3604555 GCF_963924005.1 Protomyctophum bolini
TGTGTGTGTGTGTGTGTGTGCGTGTGCGTGCGTGTACGTGACTGCGCGCGCATCATGTGCTTTATGCTAATCACCATCATGCATATTTAACTAGTCGCTCCACAGATGTACAGTACATTATAGACAACTGTAATTATGTCAAGTATGTTTTGCTGCAGCGCAAGTGTCTCCTACAGTAGCTGTAGTGTCTCCTACAGTAGCTGTAGTGTCTCCTACAGTAGCTGTAGTGTCTCCTACAGTAGCTGTAGTGTCTCCTACAGTAGTGTCTCCTACAGTAGCTGTATTGTCTCCTACAGTAGTGTCTCCTACAGTAGCTGTAGTGTCTCCTACAGTAGTGTCTCCTACAGTAGCTGTAGTGTCTCCTACAGTAGCTGTAGTGTCTCCTACAGTAGCTGTAGTGTCTCCTACAGTAGTGTCTCCTACAGTAGCTGTAGTGTCTCCTACAGTAGTGTCTCCTACAGTAGCTGTAGTGTCTCCTACAGTAGTGTCTCCTACAGTAGCTGTAGTGTCTCCTACAGTAGCTGTAGTGTCTCCTACAGTAGTGTCTCCTACAGTAGCTGTAGTGTCTCCTACAGTAGTGTCTCCTACAGTAGCTGCTGGAAGAGGATTAAAATAATGCCTGCATGTACAGTACGGACATTATTTATGTATTACTGTTCAGCACTGTAGGTCTGTTGTCACCAGAACCCCACACACAGTCATCAGAGAGAGAGTGTGTGTGTGTGTGTGTGTGTGTGTGTGCGTGTGTGCGCGCGCGTGTGTGCGTGCGTGCATTGTTTGGATCATAGCGACACAGATAGAATCCTCGTGTTCAAAATGTGTCGACAGCTTTCAGTCAAAGGATCAGAGTTTGGAGTGAGAGAGAAGAGAGATGAAAAACAGACATTTTTACGGGAACGGATTAGGAGTTTTTGGTGCCCGCCGGGCAGTATTGGTCAGTGGGGGTGTGGGGGGGTGGGGGGGGGGGGATGCTACTGATCATTTTCACTTCTTCTTTTCCAATGAGTGGGCTGCTGAGTTTCACACACGACTGAATCCAAACGTATGATAATGAGGAGAGAGAGAGAGAGAGAGAGAGATCTGACGTCATAGATGTAATGCATTGAACCCCCTGATGGTTCGCAAATCTCACTGTATTGAAACTAATACCTGCCCCACTGTATGTGATCATCATTGCGAACGCAGTGAGCACTTACTATGAGACCTAGCAGATCATGTCTGTGCGTGCGCGTGTCCCCCCTTTGTGCCCATATATGGAGCTGAGTGATTTGTTTGTGATTGATGCAACACACTCCATAGTTGGACGTATAGCTGCTTTGGGGACTCCTTATATGGCTATGGCTGAGTCATGGTGACATGAGACTTTAAAAAAGAATAACTTAAAAATAAATCTTAAAAGAACCCAAATATGTACGAGTTGCGTTCGCTTCCCGCGTTTGCGCGTCTTACTGGTATTATGTGACAAGTGATCCGGTGTTCGCTCACTTTTACCCCGTTAGAGAGAGGGGAGGTGGAGGGGGGAGAAAGGCGAGTTAGAGAATAGACAGTGTTTATTTTGAAATCAAATATTCCGATTTTAGTTTTAGTCATTAGTCTCTCTTGAATAGTTTTAATTTAGTTTTAGTCATATTTTTGTCACCTGGAATGTTTTAGTGGTAGTCTAGTTTTAGTCGACTAAATATATCTACAGTTGATTTAGTCGACTGAAATGTATTTCGGCATTGTATAGTCACTACGTGTAAGTGTAGTAGAAAGGGCTGCGACGGAGAGCAGGTTTATGTATTGAGCACTGATCCATGTCCGGTTGCTGGAGCCGACTGCTTAACCCATTCTGACCTGAGATCAGATTCATACGAGGTTTCCACTGGACACACACTGGTCTGATGAACCCATTCTGACCTGAGATCAGATTCTAAAAATCGTTCTTCGATTTTTCAAAAATAGCAGACCTACAAGCTCGAGTTTAATCAGTTAAATGAGTGTGCTTTGTCTCTTTCTGAACGTCACATCATTGCATGGTCTGGGACTCACGCTGGATTTAGATTTTTTTTTTTAGATTAGATTCAATTTATTGTCACTGTACAGAGTATAGAAATACTTAGACAAATGAAATGAAGGGTGTACAAAGAGTGCACTGAGCCGCTGCACCTGAGGGCGCACTCAGGTGCCACTAGTTTCTTCCTTGCAGAACAAACAAAAAAATGAGAGATATGGGAGATGCGGGGAGGGAGGGAGGCAGGGTCGGGGTGGGGGTGTTGACAGAGACACATTACAATTGCCATTGTATCATATCGTGCAGGCAGTTCATTGTTTACGTCTGCGTATCCCGAGCGGCCCTCCCGGGTCAGGGTCGATAGTGGTAGGTATACACAGCTATAGCTGTGGAGACGGCGGCCTTGGTTCTCAGTCGAAAAGCACCCTCAGTTGGCTGTGTGGTGGGGGCGGGGGTGCGGGGGGGGGGAGCTTGTAGATAGCAGATCTACAAGCTCGTAGAGCTATCCATGGTGCTGATTATCACCGTTATACATGTGGAGCTATCCATGGTGCTGATTATCACATTATACATGTGGAGCTATCCATGGTGCTGATTAGACCCTTTATACATGTGGAGCTATCCATGGTGCTGATCATCACCATTATACATGTGGAGCTATCCATGGTGCTGATTAGCACCATTATACATGTGGAGCTATCCATGGTGCTGATCAGCACCGTTCTACCTGTACAAGTGGAGCTATCCATGGTGCTGATCATCACCATTATACATGTGGAGCTATCCATGGTGCTGATTAGACCCTTTATACATGTGGAGCTATCCATGGTGCTGATTATCACATTATACATGTGGAGCTATCCATGGTGCTGATCATCACATTATACATGTGGAGCTTATCCATGGTGCTGATTAGACCCTTTATACATGTGGAGCTATCCATGGTGCTGATCATCACCATTATACATGTGGAGCTATCCATGGTGCTGATTAGACCCTTTATACATGTGGAGCTATCCATGGTGCTGATTAGCTCCATTATACATGTGGAGCTATCCATGGTGCTGATTATCACCATTATGACATGTGGAGCTATCCATGGTGCTGATCATCACATTATACATGTGGAGCTATCCATGGTGCTGATTAGACCCTTTATACATGTGGAGCTATCCATGTGCTGATTAGACCCATTATACATGTGGAGCTATCCATGGTGCTGATCGTCACCCTGTACAGACTGTGCTCTAGGCCACCACATGGAGCTATAATGCATGGTAGTTGTGGAGCTAGCTGTCCATTACATTCAGCTTACATTCTGTAAAATAAATAAATAATAATAATATATATTTAAAAAAGACCAAGGTCAGACAGCATGGCCCAGGTGGCATCATCACCCCCCCAGGGTGTTCCAACCAGTGTTGTTTTAGATTTTTGTTTTAGTCATAGTCTCTTTTAATTTAGTTTTAGTCACATTTTAGTCACCTGGAATTTTTGAGTGTTAGTCTAGTTTCTACAGTTGATTCTGTCAGACAAAAAGTGTTTTGGCGGGCCACAGAGGGAGGATCAATGTTCTTTGGTGCGTTCAACAACACAAGCCCTGACCGACTGGGCAGTATAAGCTCACAGACATGCAAGTCCAATAAGCTCCACTGGTGTGATGGATTATGGAGCGATCTGACCAGGCTTGACCACAGGATGTCAGCTGCAGAACAGTCACAGGGACGGCCCCGTCCCCATTCCTGCTCACCCTCTCTGTACTCACGTACACAGTGGTTCCCAAACCTTTTAGCTCGAGCCCCAAAAGAGATAATACAAGGTCTCGTTTATTGCTTTGCATCACGCAGCTTCAATGCCTCACGCTGCTGCTGCCTGCTGGTGAGTGAATGTAAAGCGCTTTGAACATACGGCGCTACAGAAAACAGACCGTTTATCTTGTTAAGTGAGAAAAATGACCCAACGCCGCCTGGTATAGCCAGCCTGCCTGCCTGCCTGTAAGATTACTTATAGTGACTGGCATGCCTTCCTGTTTGTTGAATCCACACTTCACTGTACAGTATTACAGTTTACCTCGCCGTCGTTCTTGTCAGCCGTCGGATGTGCTTGCGTTGAATCCATTAAGACATTTAGACCTGAGTTCAAAAACATTCATTATTTTTCAGAAAACTGTCAGGATGTAGAAGACATTTTTAGAATCTGATCTCAGGTCAGAACGGGTTAACTTCCTCCTCATGGAGAAGAAGAGAGAGTGTTGTTTTTACACATGGCTGGCCTTGATGTCACCTCCGCTGCCGGGAGACAACAAAACAAGCACAGCTGACAGTAATCATCGACTCAGGATGATAATAATTATGATAAGACGACCGTTTGTCTTCATTCTGCTGTCAGTCTCGTATAGCAGAAAGCCGCTGCCTCAGATAATACATGGCAACCGTGATAATATACCTGGCAACCGTGCTGCACACACACACCACACACACACACACACACACACACACACACACACACACACACACACACACACACACACACACACACACGCACACACACACACACACACACACTGGAGCAGCACTGTGGAGTTGTGCATGTCGTGGTGATGCAGATGTATTGCAGATGTCGTTCATTGTAGGTGTTGCTATATATAAGCTCTATAGAGCATCGCAGCATCGCAGTCCCACCCCCTTTCAGAACGACGAGTGGCCCAGGAAATTAATCCCAATGCATTTTTCCCATAGGCTTTTCTTAAGGTATTCATTTAAAGACGATTACGCCGCGGACAAAGCCAACTCGGATCGTGACAATCGTGGCCGATCAAATAATTTATAAGAAGAAAAACAAAACAAATAGTGTTGTCTCCTGCCTTTATTTTCTTCTTTCTAATGATTTGATCGGCCCCAAAACATTGTGTTCATTGTCATGATTTGTCACGATCCGAGTTGGCTTTGTCCGCGGCGTATAACCGTCTTTAAATAAATACTTTAAGAAAAGCCTATGATGGAAAATGAACGGCGATTTATTTTCCGGGTCTCTCGAGGGGGCGGGACTGCGACGCTCTATAAAGCAGTTTAAAGGACCTATGACATAAAATTCAACCTTTTCAATTTATTTTGTGTTTTCTATCCCCACAATTGAGAACAATCAGGCTTTCATAATCGTATCGGTGCTTTAATGGAAATTGCTCTCAGGAACAGCTCAACTGATTTAGTCCTCATCGCGTGATGTCATCGATGTCACCCTATACTTTGTATAATTCCTCCTCGTCTCCAGTCTTCAGTGTGTGTGTGCCTCTCCACTCGTTAAAACAATAGACAGCCATAGCGACAGAGTGCTTGAGCTGAAATGTGATGTGTTTCTATGTGGGAAACGTTAAGAACGTTTCTGTGGCGATGATCATACTTTGTCCCAGGAGGCGAGAAACAGACACCATTACCAAGTCATGTTTTCCCTCCCATCTCCTCCCACCGCACCCCGTGGTGACATTTGGAAATGGAATGAGAGGGCCATTACGGTTATCTTCCACTGGATGTGCGTGCATGCGTGCGTGCGTGCGTGCGTGCGCATGTGCGTGCAAATCGCAAGGAGTGAAATCGCCTCATGCGCTTTAGAGCAACTTAATGCAAGTGGATGGGAGGAGAACTCTGG
>NC_137866.1:3604755-3612255 GCF_963924005.1 Protomyctophum bolini
GTCCTTCTCCATCTCCCCTCCCAGTTGACTCCTTCTTCTCTGCAAAGCTTCTCTTTTATTTTCCCTTCATCTCTCTCTCTCTCTACATTATCTCTGCATGCATCACACCTCTCTCTGTTTCAACTAGGGAAGGCAACAGTTAAATCCAACAAATAAGTTACTGTATATATATATATATATATATATTTTTTACATTTTAATTATTTGCCAAACTATTGCCTTGTTACCATGGGAACTTGAACCGTGCCATGCACTCCCACATCCTCCCGGTGCTTTTAATTGCAGAAGAGAATCCACTGGCAGACACCAGCACGTCAGTAGGTGTCACACTGTGTTTTTTGTCCATGTGATGTTTTAGATTTATATTAGTGTCAGAAGGACTAGCAGGGAGTGGAAACTCTTTTTCTTTTACAGTGAGTTTTGTTCAGCCGGTCACCTGGAAAACCTTTATTATTACAAAACATGCATTATTACCACTTCAGCCCTATATTCCGGCCATTTGAAAATTGCCGATCTACAAGCTCACAATGTGTCACAAAGCAGCGCATTGTGAGCTTGTAGATCTGCTATTATCAAAGATTCTGTATACATTTGAAAGCTTAAAATGTGACATTCTTCATAGTGAGTATACTTTCTATACGTTTTGGTCAAAGGTCGTAGGTTAAACAGTGTTCAAATTTACACAGGGTTCCAGAGATTTAGAAGTTTCTGCCTCTGGTGGGGGGTATTTATATGCAAATATTATGACCAATGGCATTGCAAGACAAAAACAATGAACATCAATGGTGATGTTTTTGGTGAAAAAAGAACAGATATATACATATTATATATAATATATATATATATATATTATATATAATATATATATATATATATATTATATATATTTAATAATGAATGAATGAATTAAAATATAATTGGTTGTATAGTATGCAACGGCTCATAGCGCGCCACCAAGTGGCGCGCTATGAGCTTGTAGGTCTGCTATTTTTTGAAAAACTGTCAGGATTTATCGAAGACATTTTTAGAATCTGATCTCAGGTCAAAAAATGCGTTAAAGAACCACCATTCTTCTGCGCGTTAGAATCTGATCTCGGGTCAGAATGGGTTAACCCATTCTGAACGGGAACCCATTTTGGTGTTAGCATCATGTCATGCTTTAGCTATTGAAAAATAGCAGATCTACAAGCTCATAGCGCGCCACCGAGTGAGCTTGTAGGTCTGAAAAATTGAAAAATCGACTGACATTTTTTTAGAATCTGATCTCAGGTCAGAATGGGTTGATCAGACCAGTGTGTGTGTGTCCAGTGGAAACCTCGTATGAATCTGATCTCAGGTCAGAATGGGTTATAAATAATTCCTCCTCCTCTGTGCTGTGCTCTCAGGGGGGCCGTCAGGGCAAGGTGCCGGTGACGGCCCTGGAGGCCTTGGACCTGGAGGTGGGCAGCTGGACGCGCTACGCCGGCGTCCCCAGCCGGAGGGCCTTCTCCTGCTGCACGGCCCTCGCAGCGCAGCCTCTTCAGCCTGGGGGGTCTGCAGCAGCCGGGAACCCCACAACTTCTACTCCAGGCCCCACTTCGTGAGCACCGTGGAGGAGTATGACATGGACCAGGGTAAGAGAGAGAGAGAGAGAGAGAGAGAGAGTGTGTGTGTGTGTGTGTGTGTGGTGTGGTGTGTGTGTGTGTGTGTGTGTGTGTGTGTGTGTGTGTGTGTGTGTGTGTGGTGTGTGTGTGTGTGTGTGTGTGTGTGTGTGTGTGGTGTGTGTGTGTGTGTGTGTGTGTGTGTGTGTGTGTGTGTGTGTGTGTGTGTGTGTGTGCGTGTGTGCGTGTGTGTGTGTGCGTGGCCTTCAATGTGGAATTCACTGCAAGATGGAGCAATGTCTGTGTTTTATTGGATTATTTTATATTTATTGGATCGGTGGAAGTACTCAGATTTTGGATTGAAGCAAAAGTAGCATAGCTCATACAGTATAGTAAGGCAATATGCGTGCAAAATGTATAATTTTGTCAAATAAATCAGTGATACAGTATGGCACTGTAAGTAAAAGGTGAACTAAATGATTTAGCCTTTGCACATTTTTCATTTTTTTTGTAATGTGGGTGAGCAGCAGCAATATGCGTGTGTGAGTGAGTGAGTGAGTGAGTGAGTGAGTGAGTGAGTGAGTGAGTGAGTGAGTGAGTGAGTGAGTGAGTGAGAGTGAGTGGAGTGAGTGAGTGAGTGCGTGAGTGAGTGAGTGAGTGTGTGTGTGAGTGAGTGAGTGAGTGCGTGAGTGAGTGAGTGAGTGAGTGAGTGCACACTTGAAGGTGTGAAGTGTGCGTGATAGATCCACTCTGAGGGCTTCCTAGTGTGAATTCATAGACACACAAAACGTCTCCCCTAACCCCTAACCCCTAACCCTGGATAGCAGAAAGTACTCACTAATCCTGATCAGCTTTTTTTTCTTCAAATTGCTGCAACACACCAGCTCT
This sequence comes from Protomyctophum bolini, assembly GCF_963924005.1. Lineage (NCBI taxonomy): Eukaryota > Metazoa > Chordata > Actinopteri > Myctophiformes > Myctophidae > Protomyctophum > Protomyctophum bolini. Next base: position 3,607,224 of record NC_137866.1, read on the forward strand.
CTCTGATGACTGTGTGTGGGGTTCTGTTGACAACAGACCTACAGTGCTGAACAGTAATACATAAATAATGTCTGTACTGTACATGCAGGCATTATTTTAATCCTCTTCCAGCAGCTACTGTAGGAGACACTTGTGCTGCAGCAAAACATACTTGAAATAATTACAGTTGTCTATACTGTAGTGTACATCTGTGGAGCGACTAGTTAAATATGCATCATGGTGATTAGCATAAAGCACATGCACGCGAGCACACACACACACACACACACACACATACACACACACACACACAGGTGAAGGAAGTGATAGTTATTCTCTAGAAGCTTATCCATGGATGATTAACCTTCCCACGAGTGGATTAAACCACTGTGTGTGTGTGTGTGTGTGTGTGTGTGTGTGTGTGTGTGTGTGTGTGTGTGTGTGTGTGTGTGTGTGTGTGTGTGTGTGTGTGTGTGTGTGTGTGTGTGTGTGTGTGTGTGTGTGTGTGTGTGTGTGTGTGTGAGAGAGAGTGTGAGAGCCCCTGTGCAGATCATTTTTAATGCCCCCCCGCCACCCTTCAAGTTATAGGGTGAAATCATAGACTGTAGAAAATAGGGTGAAATGCATCTTACATACTGTAGGTGCTGGCGGCTGGCAATATGCACATTTCCAAGCAAAAGGTTAGTTCTTTCTCTCTCTCTCTCTCTCTCTCTCTCTCTCTCCTCCACTAAGCGGTGCAGAACCGAGAGTGCTATACTTCTCCAGTACAGCAGTGCAGAACCTAGAGAGTGACATTCTTTTGGATGTAAACCGGGAAGCTTTTAGCTTTTTTTGATCGGATTTGCGGATCCATTTTTTTCCCCTTTTTCCTTGCCAAGTGCCCCCGTTAATCCGGCCCTGTGTGTGTGTGTGTGTGTGTGTGTGTGTGTGGGTGTGGGTGTGGGTGAGTGTGTGTGTGTGTGTGCGTGCAGTATTGTGCAGATGTGTGCGCATGCTTTCAGTGTAGATTTAGAGAAACATATCCTCCACTCTTAACTATACAGCCTTTCATGCCTCCCTGCCTGTCGGCTTGTGATACAATTCATGCTATTCACTCCCGTGGCGCTCTCTCTCTCTCCCCCCCCCCCCCCCTTCTCTCTCTCTCTCTCTCTCTCCTTATTCTCAAAACCTTGACTGGGGTCTCCCAGGGGTCTGTACTCTTTTTTTTTTAATCCTCCCCATATATATATATATATATATATATATATATATATATATATATATATATATATATATATATATATATACCGGGTATATATATTGTCGACTAGTGTTTTGCTAGTCGACTAGTCGACTAGCAAAACTGCTGTGGAGTATTGTGTGACATAGAGAGAGAAACCTTTCCCCTTCCTTCTCTCTGCTGTAGAGTATTGTGTGACAGATAGAGAAACCTTACCCCTTCCTTCTCTCTGCTGTGGAGTATTGTGTGACAGATAGAGAAACCTTACCCCTTCTTTCTCTCTGCTGTGGAGTATTGTGTGACAGAGAGAGAAACCTTACCCCTTCCTTCTCTCTGCTGTGGAGTATTGTGTGACAGATAGAGAAACCTTACCCCTTCCTTCTCTCTGCTGTGGAGTATTGTGTGACATAGAGAGAGAAACCTTACCCCTTCCTTCTCTCTGCTGTGGAGTATTGTGTGACACAGAGAAACCTTACCCCTTCCTTCTCTCTGCTGTGGAGTATTGTGTGACAGATAGAGAAACCTTACCCCTTCCTTCTCTCTGCTGTGGAGTATTGTGTGACACAGAGAAACCTTTCCCCTTCCTTCTCTCTGCTGTGGAGTATTGTGTGACAGACAGAGAAACCTTACCCCTTCCTTCTCTCTGCTGTGGAGTATTGTGTGACACAGAGAAACCTTACCCCTTCCTTCTCTCTGCTGTGGAGTATTGTGTGACACAGAGAAACCTTACCCCTTCCTTCTCTCTGCTGTGGAGTATTGTGCGACACAGAGAAACCTTACCCCTTCCTTCTCTCTGCTGTGGAGTATTGTGTGACACAGAGAAACCTTACCCCTTCCTTCTCTCTGCTGTGGAGTATTGTGTGACAGATAGAGAAACCTTACCCCTTCTTTCTCTCTGCTGTGGAGTATTGTGTGACAGATAGAGAAACCTTACCCCTTCCTTCTCTCTGCTGTGGAGTATTGTGTGACAGATAGAGAAACCTTACCCCTTCCTTCTCTCTGCTGTGGAGTATTGTGTGACATAGAGAGAGAAACCTTACCCCTTCCTTCTCTCTGCTGCGGAGTATTGTGTGACAGATAGAGAAACCTTACCCCTTCCTTCTCTCTGCTGTGGAGTATTGTGTGACAGATAGAGAAACCTTACCCCTTCCTTCTCTCTGCTGTGGAGTATTGTGTGACACAGAGAAACCTTACCCCTTCCTTCTCTCTGCTGTGGAGTATTGTGTGACACAGAGAGAAACCTTACCCCTTCCTTCTCTCTGCTGTGGAGTATTGTGTGACAGATAGAGAAACCTTACCCCTTCCTTCTCTCTGCTGTGGAGTATTGTGTGACACAGAGAAACCTTACCCCTTCCTTCTCTCTGCTGTGGAGTATTGTGTGACACAGAGAAACCTTACCCCTTCCTTCTCTCTGCTGTGGAGTATTGTGTGACAGATAGAGAAACCTTACCCCTTCCTTCTCTATGCTGTGGAGTATTATGTGACACAGATAAACCTTTCCCCTTCCTTCTCTCTGCTGTGGAGTATTGTGTGACAGATAGAGAAACCTTAGCCCTTCCTTCTCTCTGCTGTGGAGTATTGTGTGACAGATAGAGAAACCTTACCCCTTCCTTCTCTCTGCTGTGGAGTATTGTGTGACACAGAGAAACCTTTCCCCTTCCTTCTCTCTGCTGTGGAGTATTGTGTGACAGAGAGAGAAACCTTACCCCTTCCTTCTCTCTGCTGTGGAGTATTGTGTGACACAGAGAAACCTTTCCCCTTCCTTCTCTCTGCTGTGGAGTATTGTGTGACAGAGAAACCTTACCCCTTCCTTCTCTCTGCTGTGGAGTATTGTGTGACACAGAGAAACCTTACCCCTTCCTTCTCTCTGCTGTGGAGTATTGTGTGACAGATAGAGAAACCTTACCCCTTCCTTCTCTCTGCTGTGGAGTATTGTGTGACAGATAGAGAAACCTTACCCCTTCCTTCTCTCTGCTGTGGAGTATTGTGTGACAGATAGAGAAACCTTACCCCTTCCTTCTCTCTGCTGTGGAGTATTGTGTGACAGATAGAGAAAGTCGAGACAAGGATTCTAGGTGGTAGTGGACGAGGCACTAGGAGTGGAGACAAGGATTCTAGGTGGTAGTGGACGAGGCACTAGGAGTCGAGACAAGGATTCTAGGTGGTAGTGGATGAGGCACTAAAGGAGTCGAGACAAGGATTCTAGGTGGTAGTGGACGAGGCACTAGGAGTGGAGACAAGGATTCTAGGTGGTAGTGGACGAGGCACTAGGAGTCGAGACAAGGATTCTAGGTGGTAGTGGATGAGGCACTAAAGGAGTCGAGACAAGGATTCTAGGTGGTAGTGGACGAGGCACTAGGAGTCGAGACAAGGATTCTAGGTGGTAGTGGACGAGGCACTAAAGGAGTCGAGACAAGGATTCTAGGTGGTAGTGGACGAGGCACTAGGAGTTGAGACAAGGATTCTAGGTGGTAGTGGACGAGGCACTAGGAGTCGAGACAAGGATTCTAGGTGGTAGTGGATGAGGCACTAAAGGAGTCGAGACAAGGATTCTAGGTGGTAGTGGACGAGGCACTAGGAGTCGAGACAAGGATTCTAGGTGGTAGTGGACGAGGCACTAAAGGAGTCGAGACAAGGATTCTAGGTGGTAGTGGACGAGGCACTAGGAGTTGAGACAAGGATTCTAGGTGGTAGTGGACGAGGCACTAGGAGTCGAGACAAGGATTCTAGGTGGTAGTGGACGAGGCACTAAAGGAGTCGAGACAAGGATTCTAGGTGGTAGTGGACGAGGCACTAGGAGTGGAGACAAGGATTCTAGGTGGTAGTGGACGAGGCACTAGGAGTGGAGACAAGGATTCTAGGTGGTAGTGGACGAGGCACTAGGAGTGGAGACAAGGATTCTAGGTGGTAGTGGACGAGGCACTAGGAGTCGAGACAAGGATTCTAGGTGGTAGTGGACGAGGCACTAGGAGTTGAGACAAGGATTCTAGGTGGTAGTGGACGAGGCACTAGGAGTGGAGACAAGGATTCTAGGTGGTAGTGGACGAGGCACTAGGAGTGGAGACAAGAATTCTAGGTGGTAGTGGACGAGGCACTAGGAGTGGAGACAAGGATTCTAGGGGGTAGTGGACGAGGCACTAGGAGTGGAGACAAGGATTCTAGGTGGTAGTGGACGAGGCACTAGGAGTCGAGACAAGGATTCTAGGTGGTAGTGGACGAGGAGGCACTAGGAGTGGAGACAAGGCTTCTAGGTGGTAGTGGACGAGGCACTAGGAGTGGAGACAAGGCTTCTAGGTGGTAGTGGACGAGGCACTAGGAGTCGAGACAAGGATTCTAGGGGGTAGTGGACGAGGCACTAGGAGTGGAGACAAGGATTCTAGGTGGTAGTGGACGAGGCACTAGGAGTTGAGACAAGGATTCTAGGTGGTCGTGGACGAGGCACTAGGAGTGGAGACAAGGATTCTAGGTGGTAGTGGACGAGGCACTAGGAGTTGAGACAAGGATTCTAGGTGGTAGTGGACGAGGCACTAGGAGTCGAGACAAGGATTCTAGGTGGTAGTGGACGAGGCACTAGGAGTGGAGACAAGGATTCTAGGTGGTAGTGGACGAGGCACTAGGAGTGGAGACAAGGATTCTAGGTGGTAGTGGACGAGGCACTAGGAGTGGAGACAAGGATTCTAGGTGGTAGTGGACGAGGCACTAGGAGTGGAGACAAGGATTCTAGGTGGTAGTGGACGAGGCACTAGGAGTGGAGACAAGGATTCTAGGGGGTAGTGGACGAGGCACTAGGAGTGGAGACAAGGATTCTAGGGGATCATGGTTATGCTTTCATGT
>NC_137866.1:3617255-3634755 GCF_963924005.1 Protomyctophum bolini
GAAGAGGAGGAAGAGGAGGAGACTGATTGATTTGTAGACTTTAAATAAACACAGTAGCCTCTCCTCCAGCTGAGACCCCTACTGATAACCACTCAGGGGAGGGGGGAGAGAGAGAGAGAGAGAGAGAGAGAGAGAGAGAGGGAGAGAGAGAGAGGGGAAAGCGACAGGTAGTTTCAGTGTCTCTCACCCAGCACAGGAGGCGTCATTAACAGAGATGTGATTATGCCAGCATGAGATCCTGTGCAGAGATTGATTGCTCTGACGTCATCGATGTAATGCATTGAACCCCCTGATGGCTGCAAATCTCACTGTATTGAAACCAGTAAGACGCGCAAACGCGGGAAGCGAACGCAGCTCGTACATATTTAAGTTAAGTTATTTTTAAGTTAAGTTTTTAACTCAGCCATAAGCATATAAGGGGTCCCCAAAGCAGCTCCATATATGGGCACAAGTTGGACCACGCCATCACACTCATGTCTCCATGATTCAGCCATAACCATATAAGCAGCTCCATATATGGGCACAAAAGTGTGACACACGGACACACAGACAGACAGACAGACAGACATGATCTGCTAGGTCTCATAGTAAGTGCTCACTGCGTTCGCAACTAATGCCTGCCCTACTGTATGTGATCATCATATTATGTGACAAGTGATCCGGGAGAGCTTTCATTTGTCAAAATTAGCAAATTCGTAGAAATGTGTTGATTTGTAGTTATTGACAATCGGCCAGTTTTTGACAATTGGATCCCAATTTCGCACAAAGAAAAACCTCGTCTAGAAAAACCCTTTTGGGGTTCTATACCCTTCAGGACGGGAACCCCTTTTGGGGTTCTTGTTGACGTATATTATACAGTAAGACGCGCAAACGCGGGAAGCGAACGCAGCTCGTACATATTTGGGTTTTGGACGTATAGCTGCTTTGGGGACTCCTTATATGGTTATGGCTGAGTCATGGTGACGTATTGATGCAACACACTCCATATTTGGACGTAGCTCCATATATGGGCACAAAGGGGAGGGACACAGACACACGCACGGACAGACATGATCTGCTAGGTCTCATAGTAAGTGCTCACTGCGTTCGCAACCAGTAAGACGCGCAAACGCGTGGAAGCGAACGCAGCTCGTACATATTTGGGTTTTGGACGTATAGCTGCTTTGGGGACTCCTTATATGGTTATGGCTGAGTCATGGTGACGTAATCACTCAGCTCCATATATGGGCACAAAAGCGGGACAGATATGGTTATGGCTGAGTCATGGTGACGTAATCACTCAGCTCCATATATGGGCACAAAAGCGGGACAGACAGACAGACACACACACACAGACAGACATGATCTGCTAGGTCTCATAGTAAGTGCTCACTGCGTTCGCAATCACTGCGTTCGCAATGAACAGGATATGGTTTTTTTATTAACCCTAATACTAAACACCATCACTAAACACGGGTATATTTTACCCAATGTAAAATATTCTCATCTAAATATATTGCAGTACAGCAGTACATGGCAACGTGAGCTACTATTCTTTAATATTTCACAAAATAAACAAAACATATATTTCATGGGGGGGGGGGGGGGGGGGGTATCAATGAGGGTGCAAAATAGGTGAAAAACATGCATATATTTATGCATTATTAGGCTTATTGCTTTTATAAAACGGTTACAAACATATAGCAATATTAACCTAATTAAAATTAACCTATTGAATTCACAAAAGTAGCTACGCTTTGCAACCACCAGAGCGAGCCACATCACTTCCTTGTTTTGCTCGGCAAGTATAGGCTATGTGCCGGGAGAATAGCGCTTGATGTCTTTACGGGGCTGCCTGGAGCCACACATTCACAGTCATATGAGCCGGGCGGTGCTTATAGACGCCCGCACGGCATGGGTTTGTAAAGCAATCAAGCGCTCCCCTTCCCCAGTACAGCTGGAATCAGCTGCGAATGATATAAAGTGATTGAAGGAGTCATGGGTTATCGGTGGAATCAGAATAAAGTATTGGGACTACCCGTTTTAGAAATATATTTATTAATATTCCTTAAAAAAAAGATAAATTAAGTTGCGACTTCTCCTTTGGTCCACCCATTCCTATAAGACACCCGTGTTTCTTGTTCCAGGGTTAATGTTTTAATATAATTGTTATTAATTAGTTCGGTATTTAGATGAAGGCGTTTTTTTTAGAATCATCCTCAGTCCTAAATGGAAAACACACACACAGGGGAAATGAATCACTGGCTTTCTAATTAAAACATAATCATGGAATGAATGAATCAATTAATTATAGGGGGTTTCTCCATAACCGTCTAATTACTTACTGTGCAGAATATACTACCAGAGACATCTTTATTGTGGCGTAGCATATTTAGCCGCTACGCTATCATTTGTCCACTGTCGAGGACGGTGGACTTGATTATACGTCCCCCCCACCCACCCACCACCCCCCCCCCCCCCCCCCCCCCACCACCCCCCCCCGCCATGCAGGCTCTCTTCTCAGTAGCTCTCTTCTTTACATCATTACAGACAACCACACTGCGCGCGCACGCACGCACACTTTGCACATTTGGATTATTAATCCAAAACATACATTGACCCCGCACCGGACCGCCGGGATTCGAACCACGTAAAATCACGTGTCCCGCATTCTGTGTGTTAAAGGAGAATTCCATGCTAGAATGCTTTCTTATCTTTCTTATCTTTCTTAGTAGTTGTTACGTCCCCACCAAAGAGGTCCAGGTGTTTTTTTTTGTGCAAAAACTCCTTATTGGCTATTTTCCCTACCATAAGCCCTCAATGAATTGCATTGCATTGAAAGGGAATTGAATGGGGCTATGGGGTGTTATGCTAGTTCGCTTATTTCCATCGAAAGAAGTAGTAAAGTGTGCCACTTGGGATATTATTTACATTGTGAAGAGAGGATATATACAAAGAAATGATAGTTTTGAGCGATGGAAATAAGCGAATTAGCACAACACCCCATAGCCCCATTCAATTCCCATTCAATTCATGTAGGGCTTATGGTAAGGGAAATAGCCAATAAGGAGGTTTTGCACAAAATAACACCTGGACCTACAAAGAAAGGTAAGAAAGCCTTTTAGCATGGAATTCACCGTTAAGTAAAGAACGCAAATGCTTTTCTCCACCACTGAGTTTGTTTCAGTTCATTCTGCAGTCAGTCTGCATCAGGAGCACTGCATGGCGCAGAAGAATATAGTGTAGTCTGCTATACTTCTCTTTGCTTCTCCTCCTCTCTGTCCAGCCTCTGGCGCTGCTCTCATCCTGGCATCCTCTTTCTTCTCTAGCCCATTCTGACCTGAGATCAGATTCATACGAGGTTTCCACTGGACACACACTGGTCTGATTAACCCATTCTGACCTGAGATCAGATTCTAAAAATGTCAGTCGTTCTTCGATTTTTCAAAAATAGCAGACCTACGAGCTCATAGCGCGCCACTCGGTGGCGCGCTATGAGCTTGTAGATCTGCTATTTTTCAATAGCTAAAGCATAACATAATGCTAACACCAAAATGGGTTCCCGTTCAGAATGGGCTAGTGGTGAAAAGCAGAGCTTGAGTTCCAGCCCGATTATCAGTCAGCTAACACCTTGTTGCAGTGACTTCTCCACACATTTATCTTCTTAGGTACAGCTGTGTGTGTGTGTGCGTGTGCGTGTGCGTGTGTGTGTGTGTGTGTGTGTGTGTGTGTGTGTGCGTGTGCATGTGTGAGAGAGATAAGTCAGGGATAATGCACTGTGAGCAGTCTTCTCATAAGTGACTTTCTCACAGTGCATTACCCGCTTACAGCACATATTATATATTATATATATTATTATATATTATTATATATTATATATATTATTATATATTTCTCACAGTGCATTACCCTCTTACAGCACATATTGCAGCTGAATTGGTAAATCTCTGTATCTCTGTAATCTCTGTATCGACACTCTAAATGAGTTCAGTGAATATGAATAATATTTCCCTGTTATGAATTATATTATTCTGAATTATTTCCAGATTTACGCGCCTAGATTTAAACTATAGATTTTGTTTACAAAAATTAGACTTTCTTTATCGTGAGAACGATGGCTTCCATTTTAGCATTGCAGCTTTTCAGGACTATAGAAAGCCTGCAGTTTCTATTAGCTTGTATTCCCCATCGATGATGTCACTGGAGGGCGGTTTCTGAACTGCCCACACAGCCCTCCTATGAGACACAGACCGAGTAGAAAGAAATTGCGAAAAGTGGTGAAGTGGTCCTTTAAACTATTCTGGTGTCAGAGAGGTCAGATGTAGAGTTGCTGACCGGCTCCATATCATGCAGATCTATGTCAACCCATGTATGGCTATCCAGGGTTTGATGAGGTCAGTGTCGTGATCTTCATATTATGGAGATCCAGGTGATGATAGTCAGCTCCATATATGGAGATCCATGTGTTGTATACCAACTCGGTTCATTTGCCACCAGTGTGACTCGATGCGTCGCGGGCAAACCACACTGGATATCATCATCATGAGACTGTCACAGACATTCCCATATATGGGCTTAATATCGATGACATCAGGGAACTCCATATATGGGCGTAACAGGGATTCTATATGGTTATCGTCTGGGAATGCCCATATATGGACCTCGTGATGTCACAAGGTGTGTCACGAGGTGTGGGCTGACAACAATAATAATGCAGGCGTGACTGACGGACCCGTTTTGCAGTTTTCATAGTAATCTATGTTCCAGCAGAGAGAGCAGTCACAGACAGTCCTAACCCATTTTGGGTGGGAACCCCTTTTGGTGTTAGCATTACGTTATGCTTTTAGCTATTTTAGAAAAATCGAAGAACGACTGACATATAGAAACATATAGCTTTTTCAGAGAACTGTCAGGATGTAGAAGACATTTTCTAGAATCTGATGTCAGGTCAGTCTCTGGCCAACTATATAGGCAGTCATTTGGTAACACCCCCCCCCCCCCCCCCTCTCTCTCTCTCTCTCTCTCTCTCATTAGCAGGCCACAGAGCAGCACTATCTCTCTCTGTTTCTGCCACAACAGCGCCCCTGCTGGTATACTAATAGTCATATACTGGTGCTCAGATACACATAGGAGTATACGCATATAGGTGAACACGGACATTGCTGCTTGTAGGAGTGGTTGCACCACTCGATAAACAAACGGGTTGAGAACCATAAGAGACTATAACCAGAAAAGGGAAATCTCTGGAACCACACGATGGGAACACCGCGGCTCTCAAACCATTCTGACCTGAGATCAGATTCATACGAGGCTTCCACTGGACACAAACCGGTCGTCTGATTAACCCCATTCTGACCTGAGATCAGACTCTAAAAATGTCAGTCGTTCTTCGATTTTTCAAAAAATAGCAGACCTACAAGCTCGTAGCGCGCCACTCGGTGGCGCGCTACGAGCTTGTAGATCTGCTATTTTTTCAATAGCTAAAGCATAACATGATGCTAACACCAAAATGGGTTCCCGTTCAGAATGGGTTAATGTGGGGATGGATCTCTGACTTCCTTTGAGCAGCCTGTGTGACATCAGTCAGTTATCCGTGACATCAGTCAGTTCTATCCATGACATCAGTGTCATCATCAGTCTACTATGACATATCTATGACATCAGTGAGTCTACTATGACATATCTATGACGTGGCGTGACTCAAGTTTTCACCGAGGTCAGAACCCCGTTGACTTCAGTCGCACAATTCCACTCCAAGAAGTACGTCCTCCCCGCCAGTGGCTCCCTGCAGAGAGCGCTGCGATAAGCATCAAACGCCACATTATAACGTCATCATTAACGCCACGGCAGGCGGGCATAGATCATCCAGCTGTTCGTAGAGGTTTCTGCTCTACCCACGACCACGACCCCGACCCGCGACGACAAACAGAAGATGTCAGAAAAGAACACGAGGGTTTCCATCGTCAACCACGACAAGTGCAAGCCAAAGAAATGCCGGCAGGAATGCAAGAAGAACTGCCCAGTGGTCCGCATGGGTAAGCTCTGCATCGAGGTCACGCCTCAGAGCAAAAAGGCCTGGATCTCGGAGTCCCTCTGCATCGGATGCGGGATCTGCGTGAAGAAGTGTCCGTTCGGAGCCCTGTCCATCGTCAACCTGCCGAGCGACCTGGAGAAGGAGACCACCCACCGGTACGGCGCCAACTCCTTCAAGCTGCACAGGCTGCCGGTGCCCCGGGCCGGGTTGGTTCTGGGTCTGGTCGGCACCAACGGGATCGGGAAGTCCACGGCGCTGAAGATCCTGGCAGGGAAACAGAAGCCCAACCTGGGACGCTTCGCCGCCCCGCCGGACTGGCCGGAGATCCTCGCCCACTTCCGAGGCTCGGAGCTGCAGAACTATTTCACCAAGCTTGTCGAGGACAAACTCAAAGCCGTCATCAAGCCTCAGTACGTGGACCTGATCCCCCAGACCGTCAGGGGGAGCGTGGGCGCCGTCCTGAGCAGGAAGGACGACACGGGCACGGCGGCGGCCGTCTGCGAGCAGCTGGACCTGACTCACCTCGGGGACAGGAACGTGGAGGACCTCTCGGGGGGGGAGCTGCAGCGCTTCGCCGTCGCCGTGGTCTGCGTCCAGAAGGCCGACATCCTCATGTTCGACGAGCCGTCCAGCTACCTGGACGTGAAGCAGCGGCTGAAAGCCGCCGCGGCCATCCGCTCCCTCGTCGGCGCGGGCCGCTACGTCATCGTGGTGGAACACGACCTGAGCGTCCTGGACTACCTGTCGGACTTCATCTGCTGCCTGTACGGCGTGCCCGGCGCCTACGGCGTGGTCACCGTGCCCTTCGGCGTCCGGGAAGGCATCAACGTCTTCCTGGACGGCACCGTGCCCACGGAGAACCTGCGCTTCCGGGAGACGTCGCTGGTGTTCAAGGTGGCCGAGACGGCCAGCGAGGAGGAGGTGAAGAGGACGCGTCACTACCGGTACCCCCGCATGACGAAGGCCCTGGGAGACTTCAGCCTGGAGGTCCGGGAGGGAGACTTCACCGACTCGGAGATCATGGTGCTGCTGGGAGAGAACGGAACGGGCAAGACCACCTTCATCCGGATGCTGGCCGGCGGTCTGAAACCGGACGAGGGCGGAGGAGACGTGCCCGTCCTCAACGTCAGCTACAAGCCGCAGAAGATCAGTCCAAAGTACAGAGGCAGCGTGAGGGCGCTGCTGCACGAGAAGATCCGAGACTTCTACGCGCTGCCCCAGTTCGTCACGGACGTCATGAGGCCCATGCAGATGGACGGCATCATGGAGCAGGAGGTCCAGCTGCTGTCGGGAGGCGAGCTGCAGAGGGTGGCGCTGGCGCTGTGTCTGGGACGGCCCGCCGACGTCTACCTGATCGACGAGCCCTCCGCCTTCCTGGACTCGGAGCAGCGCCTGGTGGCCGCCCGGGTCATCAAGCGCTTCGTCCTCCACCAGAAGAAGACGGCCTTCGTGGTGGAACACGACTTCATCATGGCCACGTACCTGGCGGACCGCGTCATCGTGTTCGACGGCGCGCCGTCCAGGAGCGCCACGGCCAACGCGCCGCAGACGTTACTCGCCGGCATGAACAGGTTCCTCGCTCAGCTGGAGATCACCTTCCGGAGAGACCCCAACAACTACAGGCCCAGGATCAACAAGATGCGCTCCATGAAGGACGCCGAGCAGAAGAAGAGTGGGAAGTACTTCTTCCTGGATGACTAAACGGCCCTTTCTCTCCATGAGAGAGAGAGAGAGAGAGACAACGCTTGACTGCCATCCCGGATCTACTTCTTTTGGCATCCATCTTAGATGCTAAATAATTAGTGTCGATGCTAGCGAGCTTAAAATGAGGCCATCCTTGCTCTGGAAAACGCCAATGTTCCAATCGGCATCACCGGACAATCAGAAAAGACCTCCGGACATCGCACGTTTTGTCAAAACCACGTAGAGATCTCCGTAGATTTGGAGTTATTCTGCCTCTTAGTCCGCCTGTCCGCATGCACGAAACCGGTCTAGGATCGCTGAAGAAGGAAAGGCCAAGCGGGAAAAAAAACAAACAAAAAACAATAATAAAGCTTATGGGGGGGGGGGGGGGTCAGATCAATATGGAACTAGAGTGGTCTCCACCAGGGCAGGTCAGGTTGTGGCCTCTTGGTGGCGCTATAATAGGCCAATGTGAAAAGAGTTCCATTTCTTCTTATGCCTTGGATGGCAATTGGATGATTTGAGGCATTTTGTTCCAAAAATGTGTTTTACAAAAATCCATCTGTTGGTGGCGCTATAACAGGCCAATGTGAAAAGGGTGGGATATATTCCTCAGCCTATAGTAGGAAAGTGCTTGAAAGACTTAAAGACGTAAATTTGACGTTCATGACTTGAGGCTTTTTGTTCAAAATGGGCCAATACTGCAAACTTTGAAAGCCAGTGTTGGCCAATCAGGATGGAATATGAAATATCGGACAGGTCTGTCTTGAGCACATGCCTACAGAGATACTGTGTAACGACTTGCAGGGATTTAGGACAGAATCGAGTCTGGAGTAATAAATCACACCCGCGTGAAGTGAGGGGCGCAAATATATTAAATTCTAACTCATGTCGATTATGTGATGTAATGGTGATGTAAAAACAAACATTAAACGCCATTAACGATAAAGAGACAATATGACGTTAATGACACATTATGATGTACATTTCCCCTTCATTGTCAATGCGTTTACAAAACAAACATTGAACTATAAACAAACATTGAACCTGTGGATAGGAGGGGCTAGCTAGCGCCCCTCAAAGATGTGTTTTACAAAGGTCGGCCTCCTGGTGGCGCTATAACAGGCCGTTCTGGAAGATTTGGGGCAGAGGTTCATCGTTGGCATCCAGGGAGTGTGTGTGTGCAAAATATGGCATCGACCAGCTTAACGTTGCCGGAATTTAGCTGGTAACAGACGGACGGACGGACGGACGGACGCAGACACACGCACGGATGAGTGTCTTGGCGTGTACACAGAGAGTTTCCTCATGTGTCTCATCTCGCTCTGGCCTCTCCTCTCCCAAGGACTGTCTAAAGAGGACAGGACGCGATAGACCGTACTAGCGATGCCATGGAAGGAAAGAAACATGCCCAGTTGAGACCAAGGACGTTGGACATGCACACATCATAGATGTGGCACAAATGGCCCAGCAGACGGCCTGATGATGCCAATGAAAGGAGAGATGATTGTACAGTCAGACCAACAGTACTGTCTCTGTGTGATGATGATGATCCATGCTGGGACTTATTGCGAACGCATTGAGCACTTACTATGAGACATAGCAGATCATGTCTGTGTGTCTGTCTGTCTGTCTGTCTGTCCGTGTGTCTGTCCCAATATCCAAATATGGAGTGTGTTGCATCAGCAATCACTCAGCTCCATATATGGGCACAAAAGGGGCCAGGTCCACTCAGCTCCATATATGGGCACAAAAGGGGCCAGGTCCACTCAGCTCCATATATGGACACAAAAGGGGCCAGTGATTTGTTTGTTGTGGACCTGGCCCCTTTTGTGCCCATATATGGAGCTGAGTGCGTTCGCTTCCCGCGTTCGCGCGTCTTACTCGTACTTATCCATTTGCTGTTAAAACGTTAATATAAAAAGGTAAAATGCAATGACGTGACATGATATACAGTACAAGCATCATTTATTTATTACTTGCGCAAGCAGAGCGCGCAAGTAATAATTTCGCCTCGTTCTCTTCAAAGTGACAGCCGTCTTTTTCAACCGTTTTTATGTGTAAGCAAATCTGTGCCTGGTTTGCTGGGACCAGATTACACAGATGACCATTTCTCTTACGTCATCACTGAGAGCTAGTCATACATGTACACACCATGTACTCTGGTCCCAGCTCTCAACGATGACGTAATGTGTAATCTGGTCCCAGCAAACCAGGCACAGATTTGCATTCACATAAAAACGGTTGACGGCTGTCACTTTTTGGCACCAAGTAACCCCAGTATACTGCTAATCAAATTACAACTACATACTCTATATGTAGTTGTAATTTGAAATTTGTAATTTGTAAATCTGTGCCTGGTCATTTCAAACGTTCCTTCACAGATATACTGAGATGTGGACAGTTTACAGCGGTCGAAAGTACTTGCGCGCTCTGCTTGCGCACTAGTTGGCCATTTTTGGCCTACTAGTGTGCAACAAGCAAGTATGCACTCGGCAGAGTGCAGTTCTAGTTTATTATGGTTTTGGCGATGGTATTGGATCTGCTTTTTAGGTACTCAGATCAAGCGCATCAATCCCAACCATATAGGGACTCTGAATCCCACCGTACCTAAACAGTAGATCCAAAACGACAGGTGGTGGCTGGGGTGGAGGAGGGTGAGACAGGTCGTAGCTGGGGTGGAGGAGGGTGAGACAGGTGGTAGCTGGGGTGGAGGAGGGTGAGACAGGTGGTAGCTGGGGTGGAGGAGGGTGAGACAGGTGGTAGCTGGGGTGGAGGAGGGTGAGACAGGTGGTAGCTGGGGTGGAGGAGGTGGGTGAGACAGGTGGTAGCTGGGGCCGAGGTGGGTGAGACAGGTGGTAACTGGGGTGGAGGAGGGTGAGACAGGTGGTAGCTGGGGTGGAGGAGGTGGGTGAGCAGCAGGTTTGTATGACAGCGGCACGCTGATACAGCAGCAGCAAGCA
Source organism: Protomyctophum bolini (assembly GCF_963924005.1). Classification (NCBI taxonomy): domain Eukaryota; kingdom Metazoa; phylum Chordata; class Actinopteri; order Myctophiformes; family Myctophidae; genus Protomyctophum; species Protomyctophum bolini. Next base: position 3,627,915 of record NC_137866.1, read on the forward strand.
AGCAAGAAGGCAGAGGAATGCAAACTTCCGGTTAAAGTAGCCGGTATGAAGATGGAGTGAGTGTGTTTGATTGGCTGAGTGAATCATGTGAATGAGAGCGTGATGCTGAGGCGGCCCATTCTATACGGGAACCCATTTTTGGTGTTATAGCATCATGTTATGCTTTAGCTAGTGAAACATAGCAGATCTACAAGCTCGTAGCGCGCCACCGAGTGGCGCGCCACGAGCTTGTAGGTCTGCTATTTTTTGAAGAATCGTGAAAAGTGACATGAAAGTGTTTGAGAACGACTGACTTTGAGAAAAACTGCTTTTTCAAGAAAACTGTCAGGATTTAGAAATCGTTCCCAGGTCAAAATGGGTTTTACCCATTCTGACCGGGAACCCGTTTTGGTGTTAGCATTATGTTATGCTTTAGCTATTGAAAAATAGCAGATCTACAAGCTCATAGCGCGCCACCGAGTGTCGCGCTACGAGCTTGTAGGTCTGCTATTTTTGAAAAATCGAAGAACGACTGACATTTTTAGAATCTGATCTCAGGTCAGAATGGGTTAATCAGACCAGTGTGTGTCCTAGTGGAAACCTCGTATGAAACTGATCTCAGGTCAGAATGGGTTAACGGCCAGCAGCGTTCTGCACTGCGGTTCCCTGACTGAAGTTGCTCATTTGTCTCCAGTCTCTGATCCTCTCGTCCTGTGTGTTGTTTTCCTCTCCAGGCATTTGGATCAAACCCACTCGTGCGTCCCGGATGAGGGAGAAGAGGGCAGACTTTGTGGCAGGATGCCTGGGTGGAAGGGTCATCGCAGCTGGAGGCCTAGGTCAGTGTCTCTCTCTCTCTCTCTCTCTCTCTCTCTCTCTGTTCTAAACAGACATCAGTTCATCAGATCGGTGGGAGAGTGTAGGAAACGTATACTGGCGGATTTCAGAACAGACCCCCGACCTCCCAGTCTCAGGGCGGACACTCTAACCACAAGGCCACTGAGCTGGTATTAAACCACTTAAGCCCTACAGTATATACTTTGTCATCCAGCGAATATAGGGAACATCGACTATCTACGAACTCACGCGTGAGCTCAACACGATCTCACCCAAAACACGGTGACATTTCCGCAGATTGGATCCCGTACGTACATGCGCTACTAGAAAAGTCCCAAATCCGTTACATATTTTCACTGAAATCCTCCCCGTAGGCCTCGACGGAGAGGCTGCCGTCTCAAGCGACCTTGATAATTCAACCAGCCCCCGGTCAACTTTGAGCTGAATAAATTGGTCATATTTTCCGAAAAGCTGAATAAATAACACACGCACGCGCGCACGCAAAACTAAACTAAACTTCACCGTTAGCTCAATCTTGTACTAACTAAATTATGCAGGGGGGGCACTGCTGTTGCCGAGCAGGCAAGACAAGGCAAGGAAAGGCATTTATTTGCACAGCACATTTCGACAACAAGGTAATTCAACGCTCCATAATATTACATACACATGACTTAGCTCTGAAGCCTCATGCAGCCACAGTTCAGTGGATGGATACAACTAAGTGGTAAATGGGGCATTTATATAGCGCCTTCATCCAAGGCGCTTTACATAGATTGTGCATTACATTCACCCACACATTCACACACCTTTACATAGATTGTGCATTACATTCACCCATCCACACACACCTTTACATAGATTGTGCATTACATTCACCCATCCACACACACCTTTACATAGATTGTGCATTACATTCACCCATTCACACACATTTACATAGATTGTGCATTACATTCACCCACACATTCACACACCTTTACATAGATTGTGCATTACATTCACCCACACATTCACACACCTTTACATAGATTGTGCATTACATTCACCCACACATTCACACACCTTTACATAGATTGTGCATTACATTCACCCACACATTCACACACCTTTACATAGATTGTGCATTACATTCACCCATTCACACACATTTACATAGATTGTGCAATATTACATTCACCCATTCATTCACACACCTTTACATAGATTGTGTATTACATTCACACATTCACACACCTTTACATAGATTGTGCAATATTACATTCACCCATTCATTCACGCACCTTTACATAGATTGTGCATTGCATTCACCCATCCACACACACATTCACACACCTTTACATAGATTGTGCATTGCATTCACCCATCCACACACACATTCACACACCTTTACATAGATTGTGCATTGCATTCACCCATTCACACACACATTCACACACCTTTACATAGATTGTGCATTACATTCACACACAAATGCACACACCTTTACATAGATTGTGCATTACATTCACCCATTCACACACACATTCACACACCTTTACATAGATTGTGCATTACATTCACCCATTCACGCACACATTCACACACCGATGGCGGCGGAAACCATGCAAGGCACCAACCTGCACATCAGGAGCAATTAGGGGTTCAGTGTCTTGCTCAAGGACACTTCGACACTAACTCTGGGGGAGCCCCACAGTGTTCGACAACTGGCAACCTTGCGCGGTTACCATCCGGCCACTCTGCCACTGAAGCCACCGCCGTGAGATTAATGTCAATGTCGTTCACTGTTCTTTTACTACAAGTGAATGTTACTTTCCTCAAGCAAACCTTACAGCTCTAATAAAATAATAATGAGTGCATTTCTATCGGGATCAGCGTAATCTGGAGGGAACCAGAGTAGTTGGCCTTTCCAGTTCCCTATCAGCAGTCCTGCCAGCAAACTCCATTCAGTGCTATAAGAGTAATCTATTACTTCATTACTCCATTCAGTGCTATAAGAGTAATCTAACTACTTGGAGAGATTACTTCATTACTCCATTCAGTGCTATAAGAGTAATCTAACTGCTTGGAGAGATTACTTCATTACTCCATTCAGTGCTATAAGAGTAATCTAACTGCTTGGAGAGATTACTTCATTACTCCATTCAGTGCTATAAGAGTAATCTAACTGCTTGGAGAGATTACTTCATTACTCCATTCAGTGCTATATACAGTAATCTAACTGCTTGGAGAGATTACTTCATTACTCCATTCAGTGCTATATACAGTAATCTAACTGCTTGGAGAGATTACTTCATTACTCAATTCAGTGCTATATACAGTAATCTAACTGCTTGGAGAGATTACTTCATTACTCCATTCAGTGCTATAAGAGTAATCTAACTGCTTGGAGAGATTACTTCATTACTCCATTCAGTGCTATAAGAGTAATCTAACTGCTTGGAGAGATTACTTCATTACTCCATTCAGTGCTATAAGAGTAATCTAACTGCTTGGAGAGATTACTTCATTACTCCATTCAGTGCTATAACAGTAATCTAACTGCTTGGTGAGATAACTTCATTACTCCATTCAGTGCTATAACAGTAATCTAACTGCTTGGAGAGATTACTTCATTACTCCATTCAGTGCTATAAGAGTAATCTAACTGCTTGGAGAGATTACTTCATTACTCCATTCAGTGCTATAAGTAATCTAACTGCTTGGAGAGATTACTTCATTACTCCATTCAGTGCTATAACTGTAATCTAACTGCTTGGAGAGATAACTTCATTACTCCATTCAGTGCTATAAGAGTAATCTAACTGCTTGGAGAGATTACTTCATTACTCCATTCAGTGCTATAAGAGTAATCTAACTGCTTGGAGAGATTACTTCATTACTCCATTCAGTGCTATAAGAGTAATCTAACTGCTTGGAGAGATTACTTCATTACTCCATTCAGTGCTATAAGAGTAATCTAACTGCTTGGAGAGATTACTTCATTACTCCATTCAGTGCTATAAGAGTAATCTAACTGCTTGGAGAGATTACTTCATTACTCCATTCAGTGCTATAACAGTAATCTAACTGCTTGGAGAGATTACTTCATTACTCCATTCAGTGCTATAAGAGTAATCTAACTGCTTGGAGAGATTACTTCATTACTCCATTCAGTGCTATAACAGTAATCTAACTGCTTGGAGAGATTACTTCATTACTCCATTCAGTGCTATAACAGTAATGTAGCCACTCGTTGAAAACAATGTATTTCCAACTCCAGCTTGTCTCAGTTCAGGCTGCATTAGAACAGCGCTCTGAGCGCTCGGTTTTCCGACCCCTCGATGTCGTAACTCTTCTATTCGATGGCTCTGGCCTATACAGTACGTCACGTACAGTAAGCCGGGATGACATTGACCGACGGAGCGATTTGAATGGAGGGCCTTGGCTTTGCACAGGAAATATGATCCTAATGAATCCTCCCAGAGCAGCCCAAGGTTACCCCATTCTGGGCGGGAAGCCTTTAAAAGCATTATGTCATACTTTATAGCTATTGATAAATAGCAGATATCTACAAGCTCATGAACTTGTAGATCTGCTATTTTTGAAAAATCGTGAAAATGTGCCTTTAAATCTTTGAATATATAATATTACAGAGTGAACATTTTAACTCAGATCTTTGCTTCTGGGGTGGTCCCTGGAACTACATATTTTCAGATGCAGGGGGGGGGGGGGGGGAGGGCGGAGGTATATTACATATTACAATTTGTTGGGTCCTTGGAATGAAATATTGAGCACCACTGATACAGAAACATAAGGTTTTTCAGAAAACTGTCATTTTGTTTGACGTCAGGCCCAAATGGGTTAACCCATTCTGAACGGGAACCCATTGTGGTGTTAGCATCATGTTATGCTTTAGCTATTGAAAAATAGCAGATCTACAAGCTCATAGCGCGCCATGCACCGAGTGGCGCGCTATACGAGCTTGTAGGTCTGCTATTTTTTTGAAAAATCGAAGAACGAAGAACGACTGACATTTTTTTTAATCTGATCTCAGGTCAGAATGGGTTAATCAGACCAGTGTGTGCGTCCAGTGGAAACCTCGTATGAATCTGATCTCAGGTCAGAATGGGTTAACTGCAGGGCCGACGGAGACACATAAAATGGGAGTGGATTAATCTCCTGGCAGAGATTAAATATGTGAGAGTAGCTAAAGTAAAGATGCCACCGCTGTAGTGTGTGTGTGTGTGTGTGTGTGTGTGTGTGTGTGTGTGTGACGCGACACACAAAGACATGTTATGTTTTGGCAGCATATACATTCGCTCTGCCCACATGCTCTCTCTCTCTCTCTCTCTCTCTCTCTCTCTATCTGTCCATCTCTATTTCTGGCCTATAGCTTCCTCCTGATTCACCTCCAGCCTCTCTCTCTCTCTCTCTCTCTCTCTCTCTCTCTCTCCCCAGTGACTGTAATAATAGTGTGATTTGTGCATCATGTACATTGTAATTAGAGGTACAGTATAGCTGCCTGCCTTGGCGTTGTTGGAGGAAGGAGCATTGATACCACATGTAATTACATGTTCTCATCCTCTGGAGTCGTTTACTGGACTCATGCATGTGAGCATAATACACACACACACACACACACACACACACACACACACGCACGTGCATAGCTGTGCACGTACGTGCGTTCACCACAAAGATCATAACCGATCTCATAACTATACAAAGTGTCTTAATTTAACCTGCACCTGACCTGAGATCAGATTCTAAAAATGTCTTCTACATCCTGACAGTTTTCCATTCTGACCTGAGATCAGATTCTAAAAATGTCTTCTATACATCCTGACAGTTTTCCATTCTGACCTGAGATCAGATTCTAAAAATGTCTTCTATACATCCTGACAGTTTTCCATTCTGACCTGAGATCAGATTCTAAAAATGTCTTCTATACATCCTGACAGTTTTCCATTCTGACCTGAGATCAGATTCTAAAAATGTCTTCTATACATCCTGACAGTTTTCCATTCTGACCTGAGATCAGATTCTAAAAATGTCTTCTATACATCCTGACAGTTTTCAATTCTGACCTGAGATCAGATTCAAAAAATGTCTTCTATACATCCTGACAGTTTTCCATTCTGACCTGATATCAGATTCTAAAAATGTCTTCTATATATCCTGACAGTTTTCATTCTGACATGAGATCAGATTCTAAAAATGTCTTCTACATCCTGACAGTTTTCTGAAAAAGCTATGTTTCTATGTCAGTCGTTCTTCTATTTTTCCAAAAAATAGCAGATCTACAAGCTCATAGCGCGCCACCGAGTGGCGCGCTATGAGCTTGTAGATCTGCTATTTTTCAATAGCTTTTTTTTTTTCAAACTAAAGACCTGGAGGCGTGATCAATCAATGCCATTTGGCTATTCTGAGTGGCCAAAGAGCATTGATCACGCCTCCAGGTCTTTATTTTACTCAAGTTAGGTAATAAGACCTGGTACTTAAGACACGCAAAATACAGCCCTATAAGTCCATTTACATAAGTATTGTGCTTAAGTAAGGTTTTGAGGTGTTTGTACGTTACATCTCAGAGACTTTTCTACTTTCATAAGGAGAAGAGACTGGAGCAGCACGGACATTTAGAGCCTTTTATTAGGTGCTAAAGTATACACAGAGAGAACGACTAACGTTTCGACCTTGCGGTCTTCATCAGAGTCACTTTCCTGGTGTATTTGTAGGTTTGGAAGGTGCGTGTGTGCGTGCGTGCGTGCGTGCGTGCGTGCGTGCGTGCGTGCGTGCGTGCGTGCGTGCGCCTGTTGCTCACAGGGAATCAACTGGGCAAAATAAAACTGGCAGAGCTACATTTAGAAAAAGATGAAAGGAGTAAAGATCAAATGGGGAGACAAAGAATGCGTAATTAAATAAAGAGAAGAAAGGGGAGATCACAGGAGAGGAGAGGAGAATGATAAGCACCATGTCTACTGCAGGAGAGGAGAGGAGAGGAGAGGAGAGGAGAGGAGAGGAGAGGAGAGGAGAGGAGAGGAGAGGAGAG
>NC_137866.1:3639755-3754755 GCF_963924005.1 Protomyctophum bolini
CAGAATGAAAACTGTCAGGAAGGATGTAGAAGACATTTTTAGAATCTGATCTCAGGTCAGAATGAAAACTGTCAGGATGTAGAAGACATTTTTTAGAATCTGATCTCAGGTCAGAATGGAAAACTGTCAGGATGTAGAAGACATTTTTTAGAATCTGATCTCAGGTCAGAATGAAAACTGTCAGGATGTAGAAGACATTTTTTAGAATCTGATCTCAGGTCAGAATGAAAACTGTCAGGATGTAGAAGACATTTTTTTAAATCTGATCTCAGGTCAGAATGGATTGAAAGGCACAGACACTCAGGTCTGAAGGGGCTAGACGGTAACAGTATGTGTGTGTGTGTGTGTGTGTGTGTGTGTGTGTGTGCGTGTGTATGTGTGGGTCTTTCACACTAGTGGTGCACGTGTGAAAGCAGCGCTATATATAGCAACGTGCTGACACTCGTCAACACTATAGCTGTGGCATGACAGCGCCCGCGGCACCCTCGCATCGCTACCATGGCGACGACAACAACAACACCACCACAACAACAACAACAAACGGCCCCTAGTAACAGAGTGCTCACTACTCCAGACACTTTAAGTCACCAGCAGCCCGCCCCCACCTCCCATTTTCTACCACCAGACAAATGATCTGTCGAGGCCGGCCCTCGGTCACCGACCTCGCCTGCTTTGTTGTCTCAATCAATCAATCAATCAAAACTTTATTTGTTTAATATTTTTTTCATCCCACGATTTTGTAACCCATTTTTCACCCCTGTGTCAATCATCTAATGTGATCCTGGGCTCTATACACACCCTCCGCCAACCTGGGGAGAGCAACGGACTTGAACTCATGCTTCCTTCATGCCTGAGTGTCCAAGTTGCTCCTTTACAACCTGACAGGGGGGAGTTTCCCTGGTTGGACGTCGTAGCGCGTGGAAGGAACACGTTATTCCAACCAGTTCCTTTCCCCTCCATCAGGCGCCCCGGCTGGCCAGGGGGAGGCAGTTTAGAGACCAGGTAAAACGTTATTTTGAATAGCACATTTCATACAGCAAGGGGAAACCCAATGATTTGCGTTGTTTTGTTTGGTGTCGAAAGACGCGTTGTTTGCATCCCGCCTCACCAGGATACGATCACACACGCACACACGCACAGACACACGCACAGACCAATGTTGCTGCATACCTACACACTATACCATTTTGCAACATGACCAGCGCTATACATATCAATCTTCTTCGTTGTCACTTTGTCACTTAGTGAAAATAACCAACCTACAAGCTTGTAGCTTAATTCGCGGAATACTCGCGAGTATCATGGCATGCCCAGAAGACGGACGCTATAGGGTCCTTAACCCATTTTGGGCGGGAACCCCTTCTGGTGATAGCATTACGTTATGCTTTAGCCGAGTGGCGCGCTACGAGCTTGTAGATCTGCTATTTTTGAAAAACCGAAGAACGACTGACATAGAAACATAGCTTTTTCAGAAGACTGTCAGGATGTAGAAGACATTTATAGAATCTGATCTCAGGTCAGAATGGCTTAAACAGCGTTTGATAGTGGATGATACGCATGCATGAAATAATTACCCCACACCCCACCTCCACTTGCCCCAATTTGGGACTATTATTATGGACAGATTTTGCATGTCCCGATATAAAGGTACCGTAATGTATACCGTAACAGCACGGCTGTGTGCTTCAACAGGACCCCATGGCGTTACGGTGTATTAACGTCACACACAACCGTTACAACCGAGCGCTGCTCAGAATCTTAAAGGGACACTTCACCCTTTTCGCAAAAAAATATATGTTAATGATGTTTAGAAGCTTTAGATCACTTTCCTGGGGGTATTTATGTGTGTAATATGTGGTTTTAGATATTTTAGATTGTAGCAGTGAGCCTGTTGTCTCTGATGTCATGGACACTGGTCTCACTACCTTCCTGGACTACAATTCCCATAATTCTTTGGTGCACTGCTCCTCCTTGTGGATAGGGGGGAGAGCTGTCTTACTGAGACAACATGTAGTCCAGGAAGGAAGTGAGCCCAGTGTCCATGACATCAGAGACAACAGGCTCACTGCTACAATCTAAAATATCTAAAACCACACATTACACACATAAAGACCCCCAGGAAAGTGTTCTAAAGCTCCTAAACGTCATTAACATATATTCTGTTGCAAAAAGGGTGAAGTGTCCCTTTAAGCAAGTTTATCTTAGCCATAGCGTTGGGTCCAGGGAGTCCTCAGCTAAATGACTGCATGATAAGTTATAGGAGGAAACCATCCATTTTAGACCATTACTCGTCTGTTACTGTGAGAGTTTACAAATGTGTATTCTCCCCCAGAGTTACATTTTACAGTAGATCGGGGGGGCCCAGAAATATAGGAACGGTATCAAATGGGGGGTGCTGAGGTAGGCTACAGTATGAGGTTCAGTATGAGGTACAGTAGGCATATTGCATACATGGTCATGGTTTCCCCAAACACTGCATGGTCCCTTGATTTTTGGGTTTTATATATTGTTATATCACAACATTTAACCCATTCTGACCTGAGATCAGATTCATACGAGGTTTCCACTGGACACACACTGGGTCTGATGAACCCATTCTGACCTGAGATCAGATTTAAAAAATGTCAGTCGTTCTTCGTTTTTTTTCAAAAATAGCAGACCTACAAGCTCGTAGCGCGCCACTCGGTGGCGCGCTACGAGCTTGTAGATCTGCTATTTTTCAATGGCTAAAGCGTAAACATGATGCTATAACACCAAAATGGGTTCCCGTTCAGAATGGGTTAATAAAAGAAAAACATTCGCCAAAAAGCAAAATATGTCATGAATTTAAAAAAAACTAAATTCAATGATTTCTTTCAGTAATTTCATGAAAGAAATCAACAACAAATCAAAGAAATTCCATATATTAGAAAACAAATGATTAATAACTAGTAAAGAAATAGCAGAACTACAAGCTCACAACGCATCGCTTCGCACCGCGTTGTGAGCTTGTAGATCTGCTATATTTTCACTAGTTTGGGTGGAGTTTGGGAAACGGTGGCCTGTTATTGCATATCAAACTGGGTCTCCTTGAACTTCAAAAGGTTGAGAATCACTGACCTTTAAGTGCTACATATCTTTAGACGCCTAAACTGTACCATCCTGTGCAGAAGACTCGAGTTTCTGATAAAACAGCGAGGGTGCTTTCAGAACAGTTAAAAATAAATCGCGGGTGGAAAGATTGTGAAATTGTATTGTTCCATGTGCATGTGTTGTACAGCGCGCACACACACACACACACACACACACACACACACACACACACACACACACACATACCCCTGTTAATTAATGACCATTTCAGAACTGTCTTGTTTTCGGAAAGCTTCACAATCTTGTTTCTTTTTGTTTTTGTTTTTGTGCGGGCCAAACAGTTAGTTCCATCAAAGAGGAACTGTTTCTGTGCCCGCAGGTAGCATTGATGTGTTTCTCGTACTTTATATTAGCATTGCCATGTCTTCTCTGCCTAAACATTGTAGCCATGTTGTTGTACAACTTCTCAAACATGTATTAGACTAGCATTCCCTCCCTGAAAAGAAATATATCATTATTATTAATATTTGTTTACTTATTTGTTTGCTGTTTAAAGGGTCATTCATAGCCTGGATTTTCGGTGGTGAGGTGACCACCGAAATACAACACGACGTCACTGAGCCGCGGTGAAGAGCAAACCACCACCGCCACCGCTCCAGCCCTTCTCTCTGTTTTTACTCACCACCGCTCAACGTTATTTCAGCTCCGGTGGTCAGCTCACCACCGGAGCGGTGGTCACCTCACCACCGGAGCGGTGGTCCCCTCACCACCGGAGCGGTGGTCACCTCACCACCGGAGCGGTGGTCACCTCACCACCGGAGCGGTGGTCCCCTCACCACCGGAGCGGTGGTCACCTCACCACCGGAGCGGTGGTCACCTCACCACCGGAGCGGTGGTCCCCTCACCACCGGAGCGGTGGTCCCCTCACCACCGGAGCGGTGGTCCCCTCACCACCGGAGCGGTGGTCCCCTCACCACCGGAGCGGTGGTCACCTCACCGCCGGAGCGGTGGTCACCTCACCGCCGGAGCGGTGGTCACCTCACCACCGAAAATCCAGACTAAGAATAGGCCTTAAGCCTCCAGTTCTGTGAGTGTTGTGGATTGAGAAGTGAGGTGACGGGTTCTTTGTGGTGTTATAGTCCAAGAATATTGCTCTGAGTTTCCCAAAGTGTCTGTTTTGTTCTATTTTTCTATTGTTTTTTGTTTTGTTTTTTTTACGAAATCTGTGGCAGCGCATTTTCTCTGCTTTGAAGTAGTTTGTCTTCGTGGTGACATGGTGGTCTCATACCAGTAGTTTGTCTTCGTGGTGACATGGTGGTCTCATACCAGTAGTTTGTCTTCGTGGTGACATGGTGGTCTCATACCAGTAGTTTGTCTTCGTGGTGACATGGTGGTCTCATACCAGTAGTTTGTCTTCGTGGTGACATGGTGGTCTCATACCAGTAGTTTGTCTTCGTGGTGACATGGTGGTCTCATACCAGTAGTTTGTCTTCGTGGTGACATGGTGGTCTCATACCAGTAGTTTGTCTTCGTGGTGACATGGTGGTCTCATACCAGTAGTTTGTCTTCGTGGTGACATGGTGGTCTCATACCAGTGAAGTAGTTTGTCTTCGTGGTGACATGGTGGTCTCATACCAGTAGTTTGTCTTCGTGGTGACATGGTGGTCTCATACCAGTAGTTTGTCTTCGTGGTGACATGGTGGTCTCATACCAGTAGTTTGTCTTCGTGGTGACATGGTGGTCTCATACCAGTAGTTTGTCTTCGTGGTGACATGGTGGTCTCATACCAGTAGTTTGTCTTCGTGGTGACATGGTGGTCTCATACCAGTAGTTTGTCTTCGTGGTGACATGGTGGTCTCATACCAGTAGTTTGTCTTCGTGGTGACATGGTGGTCTCATACCAGTAGTTTGTCTTCGTGGTGACATGGTGGTCTCATACCAGTAGTTTGTTTTCGTGGTGACATGGTGGTCTCATACCAGTAGTTTGTCTTCGTGGTGACATGGTGGTCTCATACCAGTAGTTTGTTTTCGTGGTGACATGGTGGTCTCATACCAGTAGTTTGTCTTCGTGGTGACATGGTGGTCTCATACCAGTAGTTTGTCTTCGTGGTGACATGGTGGTCTCATACCAGTAGTTTGTCTTGGTGGTGACATGGTGGTCTCATACCAGTAGTTTGTTTTCGTGGTGACATGGTGGTCTCATACCAGTAGTTTGTCTTCGTGGTGACATGGTGGTCTCATACCAGTAGTTTGTTTTCGTGGTGACATGGTGGTCTCATACCAGTAGTTTGTCTTGGTGGTGACATGGTGGTCTCATACCAGTAGTTTGTTTTCGTGGTGACATGGTGGTCTCATACCAGTAGTTTGTCTTCGTGGTGACATGGTGGTCTCATACCAGTAGTTTGTCTTCGTGGTGACATGGTGGTCTCATACCAGTAGTTTGTCTTCGTGGTGACATGGTGGTCTCATACCAGTAGTTTGTCTTCGTGGTGACATGGTGGTCTCATACCAGTAGTTTGTCTTCGTGGTGACATGGTGGTCTCATACCAGTAGTTTGTCTTCGTGGTGACATGGTGGTCTCATACCAGTGAATTGAAGTAGTTTGTCTTCGTGGTGACATGGTGGTCTCATACCAGTAGTTTGTCTTCGTGGTGACATGGTGGTCTCATACCAGTAGTTTGTCTTCGTGGTGACATGGTGGTCTCATACCAGTAGTTTGTCTTCGTGGTGACATGGTGGTCTCATACCAGTAGTTTGTCTTCGTGGTGACATGGTGGTCTCATACCAGTAGTTTGTCTTCGTGGTGACATGGTGGTCTCATACCAGTGAATTGAAGTAGTTTGTTTTCGTGGTGACATGGTGGTCTCATACCAGTGAATTGGTGCTATAGTAAGTAAACTTTATCCACTGTTTTAGGCTGGGCGTGTCTAGATAAAGCTGCCGCAGTAACACGTCGTTGAGTGAAACTATCTTCTGGACAGACATTTTGTGAAACGCAGTCCCCCTACAGCAGTGGTTCCCAAAGTGGGGTCCGGAGACCTTGAGGGAGTTCCAGGGGGTCCCCAGCTTGAATGATAGTTTGGAACCAAATGGACCCTTATGGGTCTGTAACTCAGAGTGTATACAAATGGAACCAAATGGGTCCATTTGGTTCCATTTGTACACTCTCAGAGTTACATTAATATTGATTTTTACAATATAAATTGTGGGTCCCAGAGATAGAAATGACATTAAATGGGGGTCTACTCTGTAGACTAATATGCATGTCAAACTGGGGGTCCTTGAAATTAAACGGGTTGAGAATCACTGCTAGAGCCGTCAAAATCTTTGCCTTGTGAATGAACATGGTGAAAAACGTGGTGATACATGATGTGCACTGGTGTTCCAACATGCCTCACGATTGAAATGCACGGGCACTGTATAGAGCGTCGCAGTCCCGCCCCCTTTCAGAACAACGAACTGAAAACGCAATGCATTTCCCCCATAGGCAGTTTTTATTTAATTTATTTAGAGACCTTTTAAGCGTCTTATACGAAGCCAACTCGAGTCGTGACAAATCATGACAACACACACAATATTTCGGGGCCAAAACAAAGAATTAGAAAGTAGAAAAAAAACGGCAAGGTTACAACACTTTCTTTGTTGTTTGCTTTCTTTCTTTGTAATTATTTGTTTGGTCCAAAATATTGTGTTTGTTGTCATGATTTGTCTCGACAAGAGTTCGCTTCGTATACGACGCTTAAAAGGTCTTTAAATAAATTAAATAAAAACTGCCTATGGGGAAAATGCATTTCAAAAAGTATTTATTTAAAGACCTTTTAACCCATTCTGACCGGGCACCCATTTTGGTGTTTAGCATCATGTTATGCTTTACCTATTGAAAAATAGCAGATCTACAAGCTCATATCGCGCCACCGAGTGGCGCGATATGAGCTTGTAGGTCTGCTATTTTTGAAAAATCGAAGAACGACTGACATTTTTCTAGAATCTGATCTCAGGTCAGAATGGGGTTAATCAGACCAGTGTGTGTCCTAGTGGAAACCTCGTATGAATCTGATCTCAGGTCAGAATGGGTTAAGCGTCGTATACGAAGCCAACTGGAGTCGTGACAACTCATGACGACAAACACAATATTTTGGAAGAAAGAAAAACAACAACAAAAATTGTTGTAACCTGCCGTTTTTTTTTTTCTTCTTCTTTCTAATTATTTGTTCGGCCCAAAACATTGTGTTTGTTGTCATGATTTGTCGCGACAAGAGTTGGCTCTGTCCGCGGCGTAAACGTCTTTAAATAAATACTTTTTTGAAAAGTCTAAAATGAAAAGTCTAAAATGAACACGGAATTATTTTCCGGGTCTCTCGAGGCGACGCTCCATAGCTGCCCACGTGCTTCTTGGGTGGAATATACCGGAAGGTCAGGTGGAATATACCGGAAGGTCGGGTGGAAGAGATGGTGACTTGAACGCATGAAATGGAGCGCTCAGCTTATTCAGGTGTATACTTCAAACTAACTTGATTTCTTTTTGGGGAGGTTAAGAATTTTAACATAGATTCATACTTTTAGACAATCACATTATTACATAAAGAGGCACGTATATACACACGCGCGCGCGCATGCGCGTGGACGCACCCACCCATTTTAAAATACACTAAGCATCACAGTCAGACTTAGAGTCATCAGATCTTAATTCACACTCGGCAGTGAGATCAACAAATTGTGTTTTGCTACAATAAATGCAAGGCTAATGAAGTGCTTCCTCCTGCACTAATACAGAACTTTGTACAATTTGTAGTAAGGGTGGTGAGGAGGATACATACAGAACATACTGTATAAATGCTTTATAAACCTGCTCAGATGTAGACAAAGTTGACTTGAGGGGGTTAATTAATACAGGCATATCATGTTGTCGTCGTCCGTCCGTCCCCCCCCTCTTCCCCCACTTGAATATGTTCATATTATACAATGGTTTGGACCTATAGAAGGACTCCTATATGTATGGTGACTCCCCACCTAGAGACTGGGTACTACTCTGTTGTCATTCTGGTGTCAGACTGGACAACTGGAACAGTGGTGTTATTAACCCATTCTGAACGGGAACCCATTTTGGTCTTATAGCGTCATGTTATGCTTTAGCTATTGAAAAATAGCAGATCTACAAGCTCATAGCGCGTCACTCGCGAGCTTGTAGGTCTGCTGTTTTTTATTAAATCGAAGAACGACTGACATTTTTTAGTGATCTGATCTCGGGTCAGAATGGGTTAATCAGACCAGTGTGTGTCCTATAGTGGAAACCTCGTATGAATCTGATCTCGGGTCAGAATGGGTTAAACAATGACAGTGGGGATGCCCTGTGGTGTTATTAAACAATAAGTGATGTACTGTACCCAGGAAAGACGCCTCAGCTCCCCGACGCCTGCGAGTCTTGATTAAACAATAAGTGATGTACTGTACCCAGGAAAGACGCCTCAGCTCCCCGACGCCTGCGAGTCTTGGACTTGCTGATTGAAAAAGGGGGGGAATAATAACCCAGCATCCACAAGCCCAATAAGCATAGGGGGGGCTGGCTCAGGGACGAATAGCTTCCATAAACTACTGTATTCCCCGCAGTCCCTCTACTATACGTCACTGGGCTGGCTATACAAAGCCAGCTTCCACACACACGGCGAATATTAACCCATTCTGACCTGAGATCAGATTCACATACGAGGTTTCCACTGGACGTGTACACACTGGTCTGATTAACCCATTCTGACCTGAGATCAGATTCTAAAAAAATGTCAGTCGTTCTTCGATTTTTCAAAAAATAGCAGACCTACAAGCTCGTAGCGCGCCACTCGGTGGCGCGCTACGAGCTTGTAGATCTGCTGTTTTTCAATAGCTAAAGCATAACATGATGCCAACGCCAAAACGGGTTCCCGGTCAGAATGGGTTTAAGGAGGGCTCTGGCTAAACGTACATCAGTTTCATTTACAGTAAACTCACCGGGCTGTCGAACGAACTTGCAGGCTTGCAGGCTTGGGTTTTGCTGAGCGACAAAAGTTTGTGACTCCAGACAGTGCAGTAGTTCAGTGCCTATAATATATTAAATGTGAGGTTCTAGTGCCTCAACTATATGAATTCTATTCTACAATAAAAAACTATTTTGACTTGCTGTCCGACTTTGCTGTCCTTGTGTGCCTTTCCTTTCACGCCTGCATGCTGTTGTAATTGCTTTTTCGTATGATATGATATGGATATGATTTAGTACTTTATTCTCAGTTCATTGAGATGTATTTTGCGACCCACATATACACACACATTTGACATAACGCAAAGAACAAGACAATTTACACACATAAAGACATGAAGACAAGAGCAATGTCCACCTCCTAGATTACCAACACTTTGCATGTTCTCCCCGTGTCCCCTAGGGTAGGTATACCCTCACAAAAACATGCAGTAATCCTGGTCTCTAAACTGCCTCCCCCTGGCCAGCCGGGGCGCCTGATGGAGGGGAAAGGAACTGGTTGGAATAACGTGTTCCTTCCATGCGCTATACGTCCAACCAGGGAAACTCCCCCCTGTCAGGTGTAAAGGAGCAACTTGGACACTCAGGCATGAAGGAAGCATGAGTTCAAGTCCGTTGCTCTCCCCAGGTTGGTGGAGGGTGTGTAGAGCCCAGGATCACATTAGATGATTGACACAGGGGTGAAAAATGGGTTACAAAATCGTGGGATAAAAAATATATTTAAAAAAGAAAAATAAGAGGAAGCCAGAGCATTCCCTTCTCACAGTGATAATGCCTATATACTGTACATCAGTGTTGTTTTTGGCAGCAAATTCCTATTTTAGTTTTAGTCATAGTCTCTTGAATATAGTGTACATTTAGTTTCAGTCAAATTTTAGTCACCTGGAATGCTTTAGTGTTAGTCTAGTTTTAGTCGACTAAATATCATAAGATTTTAGTCGACTAACGTCTACCGTGGGGGGGCGGCGGTGGCTCAGGGGTAGAGTGCCTGGATGGGAACCGCAAGGTTGCCAGTTCGAACCCTGTGGGCTCCCCCAGAGTTACTGTCGAAGTGTCCTTGAGCAAGACACTGAACCCCTAATTGCTCCCGATGTGCTGGTTGGTGCCTTGCATGGTTTCCGCTGCCATCGGTGTATGAATGGGTGAATGTAATGCACAATCTATGTAAAGCGCCTTGGATAAAGGCGCTATATAAATGCACCATTTACCATTTACCGTTGATTTAGTCGACTAAAATCTATTTTGCAGGCCTTGATGCCGTCGTAATGACTGATGCTAAAGTATGCCGTCCGAGACCATGGGCTATTGGTGCTATAATGGGCTGAACTTGAATCCACAACCTGTGGGCGGCTCACATAGACAGCAGCTTATCACAGAGAGCCACCACATGCTCTCTGAAGCCCGACACACGGGGGACGCAGACGGTGTGTGTCGGGCTTGAGAGTCTCTGCAGCTTTTCATTGTTCTTCAAGGTGTTATTCTCCTAAAATGTGACCCACAGTGAAGAGTGTAGATAGAAGGAACTCAGCTAGACTTGAACCCACAACCCGTGACTCACATAAACGGCAGCTTACAGCAGAGTGCCACCATGCGCTCTGAGAATGTCCTCAGCTTTCCAGTGTTGTCTGCAAAACATGCTGCAGAGTGAAAGTAGAGAGAGAGAGAGAAACTACATGTTTAAAGTCGTTTGTCACGGACAGACTGGGAAACCGACGTTTTGCTTCCATCTAGTGTTCACCAGCAGACACTGCATGTGTCTGAAGATTATTATGGATGCAGCCGTTCTTGACAAACCTTTTCATATTATATAATTTGTGGGTCCTTATCAAGGACCCACAAATTATATAATGTATACACTGTCTGTCTGTCTGTCTGTCTGTCTGTCTGTCTGTCTGTCTGGCGTGCGTGCGTGCGTGCGTGCGTGCGTGCGGCTTGTAAATCCACACTCTGACGGACCAATGACCGACGGTCTAGATCCGGATACAGTAGGCGGGGCTTATGATTTAAAATGGAGGCGCAGACGGTGCATGGTAGTGTTTGGGGCGACGCTGTTGCAAGGTAAGGACATTTGTTTGGGAACCGCATGGTATTTTAGCCACCATTAACTCAGTTATGTGTTATTGTTTAAACATTAGTGTTGTTGGAAGGACTGTTGGTTGTTTATTGTGACTCTAAAAGGACAACAATATGAGGAATGTGTTGGTACTTTTTGAGACACAAACAAATAAACAAACAAACAAACACAAACAACAGGTGGAAAGTAAATAATTACATCTACTGAAGTACTGTGGACAATATATTGTACTTTTATATTTTATTTGGACACTACTAGTTGTTTTGTAGATTTGGATTATTTTAAAAAAATATCCCTTTGGCTACATTGGCTACACAATTTACCACTGGGCTACAACCACATTTTGGCCATTTGGAAGTAGCTGATCTACAATCTCACAATGCATTGTGATGCAATGCATTGTGAGATTGTAGTTCTGCTATTTTCAGATTAATTTTTTCTTTCAAACATTTGATATGGGACATTTCTGCGTAATGAGCTACATTTGGTCATTTTTTAAGTGCATTTTGATGCCATACCCTTTTACTTTAGTACATAATGGTAAAACAAGTTGTAACTGTGGCTCAGACACTTCACCCCTTTTGCAACCAGATCTTATTTGAATGATTTTTGAGACACACTTTCCTGGGGTTTTTATGTGTTTTTAGATATTTTAGTATTTCAAAGTGTCCATGGACTCCATGATGTCATGGACACCGGGCTCACTTCCTTCCTGAACTACAATTCCCACAATGCTTTGGGCCACTGCTCCTCCTTGTGGATAGGGGGAGGGCTGTCTTACTGAGACATTTAGTCCAGGAAGGAAGTGAGCCCAGTGTCCATGACATCATGGACTCTTTGAAATACTGAAATATCTAAACGCATGAAAGCCCCAGGAAAGTGTTTTTTGTCTCAAACATCATTAAAATAAGATCTGGTTGCAAAAGAAAAATGCAAGAATTTCCTAAAGATGTGTTTTCTACAATGTATAATATCTGGATAAAGAGTAATGTTGGTGTATGTTTGTGTCTTACAGGTTGATCATGTGACCTTGGTGTCATGCGGTGACCTTGGCTGCAGTCTTCAGGAGATAGCTGGTATTGGTAATAGAGTGTCTACTCGGCTGAGCTGAAACGAATAACGGTGTCAACGAACGCTCCCTGAGATTACGAGGCGTACGGTGCTCGGGACGTATTGTGCCATACAACCTACGCGGCTCTATTAATACCGGCTATCTTCAACCGAGTGACGGAAGACCCCCCATGGTAATTACATACAGAACTTTTTAGCTTTTAGGCTTCATAAAAGAAATGGTTGCACAAGGCAGATTATAGCCCTAGAATGTGTGTAATAATGGTGACACAGCTCTGTCAGTGACTGTTATGACTTCCAAAATGTCATCCTGTAGGCCGACAACTAATTTTCTTTTCCCCTGCCATTTCAGAAAGTGAAGCTGACTGGAGGTGTGAACTCTATGCTGTTGCCACTGCTGGGTGAACTCTATGCTGTTGCCACTGCTGGGCGAACTCTATGCTGTTGCCACTGCTGGGTGCTGTTATCAGTGAAGGTTAGTTAACCGTCTGATTCCTGCTGCTTGTTTAAGTGGGCTACATGCTACCATACCATAGGTTGTCTTTCGCGCCATGTATAATTTCACTTAATTTGTGTGTATAATGCCAGTCCACATCACAGTTATGTGATGTTTGTGGAGGCATGTGATTTATTTATCGTTTAACATAATTTACGGGTAAAGTCTGTCCACATCCACATCACATAATGTATGTTCTCTTGTGTCTCCTCTCTATTCTTTAATAAAGTTGTTTATTTTTTCTTGTCATAGTTTTTAATCGCATTTTGCTTTATTTTATTTAGGTAATTTCTTTCTTCTTGCCTATCTTTCCCTAGTTCTTCACTAGTGTTTTATGTGATGTGGAGGTGTGTGCTTTATGTCTTGTGTCATTATGGTAGCATGTAGCCCCTTAACACTGTGTTTACAGCTTACTATGCTGTAGGTCTGTGTAAACTAACAAGAGGAAGCAAATGATGGCCGCTGTGTCATTTGCTTCCTTCGTTGGTGTGTGTATTTTGTTTAATGCTGATATTGAAGGTAAGTGAGTGTAGTTTATTATCCTTGACTGTTGGGCAGAAACCTTGTATCTCCATAGTTCAACCTTTTGTAAATTAATTTCCTTACTTGGTCATGCTACAGTGTCACACACAAGTAGCAAATGGCCAATCTCATGAGGCAAAGATAATCCATTATTGAATATTTAACATGTAGTATTCTGTTTTTCAAACCAGTGAAGTATCAGCAAGAGCTTGTGACTAAATAATAACATTGGAACACAGATTATTATATTAATAATATTGGATCAGTTGTTTTGGTCCATAAAAGTAACCATTTTGGACGTACAAGGTTTTTACCCAACCTTCATCTTTTCTCTCTTCTTTGCTTTAATAAAGTTATTTGTTTTTGGTCTCAGTTTTTAATCGCATTTTGCTTTATTGTATTGTAATTTCTTTCTTTCCTATCTATGACACTAGTTTTTCACTAGTGTATGTGTGAGTCGGGTCATGTCTCGCGTACAGTTTCTCATTTGGAGCTGTTTCATGTAATTTACCAGTAAAGCGTCATCACGTCAGTTCACATCAGATATGAACACAGGCCGATATGTGATGTGCATTTATGTGGGTTTTTTTAAAGGTGATTTTTCACCGCAATTGCGGCTAGCTCGTCATTCACGTCTGTTGGCATTGCGCCATATGAATTGTGTTTATTGCTGACAAATACTGGGGCGCAAAGAATGCTGCTACCTCGTATAATTTGTCAATCGTCCACAAATGGCATAAATTGTACAGTCTTGCCCCTTGTTTCCTACATGGGACAACTAGATAGAAAAATACTTGCGCCACGGAAACCTAAAGGCCAACTGCTTGGGCAGAGACCAAGAAAATCTATTTTGTTCATGTTCATAAAGCGCTCAAAGTGCTTGAAGTGAAAAGTGCAGCAGCAAACATCTAGGTCATAAGACCATTGTTCGTGCTATATTATCAGATCTAATTTGTGAGTAAAGCTTCATTACGTAAGCCCACATCACTTATGAACACAGGCCCGGTATGTGATGTGTGTTTATGTCTTGTCTCATTTCACATTTGTGAGTAAGGCTTCATCATGTCATCCCAACATCACATAATTAACTTAGGGTTAGGGTAGGGCTAGGTATGTGATGTTGGTTGATGTGATGTATGTCTTATAATGTGCAAGCTTCATCGTGTCAGTTAACATCACATTATGTGGTGTGTATTGATGTGATTTATTTATGCTGCCATTTGCAGCTAAAACTTTGGCATTGACGATGGGCCTATGACCCAAACGTTTTCTGCTGCACTTTTCACTTTTAGCACTTTGCAGCACTTTATGAGCATGACAAAATATTTTCTTAGTTTATGTCTGAGGAGTTTTCCTTAAGGTATTTGTGGAGTGAGTCTTCCGGCTTTCAATTGTATAAAGACATAAGCATGGCTATCATTATAGTCAAGATTCAAATTGAGTGTGTAGGCTCTCTCTTTTTTTTTATTATATTGCAAAATTGAAACTAATGACTGATTTGGACCTGTAAATTATAAACTAAGGCACTGGTGTGGTACTCCTGGTTTACCAGAACGGGGTTCAACTCCCTGCGGTGCCCTCAATTTGTTGTATTTACATGGTTCATTTTCTGCTCATTGTTTCCTTTTCATAGATGATAACCCCCAGGTTCTTTACTGTGTTTGTACTCCCTACAGTTGGGTTACAAGTCTATTTAGGGACCAAGCCCGAAGGGACTCTTGGTCCCTTATTTTTCTCTTCTCCTTCCACCAAAAATGTTAGTTCTGGCTGAACTGTGCTGTCGGGTTTTCGTCAAACTTGGCAATATGGTAGCCCTCCTTTATTTTTTTGGGCTCCCAATAATTTGAAAATGACGATTTGCCCTGATTTCCCATCACCCCATCTGATCAGGACAACCTAGAGGGCAATGCCAAACGGCGAGGACACAAAGCCCACAACCATTGTCCAATAGGTGGCGCTATAGCACTCAACTGAAAATTCAAACTTTAAACGGGCATAGCTCATGGACCGCTTGACCGTGAGCAATAAAACGTTGATACCCATGTGTAGCGATGGAGGTCGATACCCGAACAAAATCTTTAAACTTGAGTACCCGTTATCAATAAGCTGTGTAGGGATGGAGCGATACCAGGAAAAATCCTTAAACTTATTGAGTACCCGTTATCAATAAGCTTTGGGCTTGTTGAGCGTAGTGGCCCGTTCATGTTTGAATAATCAAGAGGTGAATCAATAAATGCCAACCAGCACTATCTGGGTAAACTCAATTACGCTTTTAAAGTGGCGGAACATATATTAACCTGTTAACAGTTTCTTTAATATTTTATTGGTAAAAAGGTCAATTGCCCTAGTATTTGCCCCATTGGGGCAATTGCCCCAGTAGATACTGGTTCTGTTCAGAGTTTATTGTCTCCTGTCTTTCCTCAAAATAATATAAATTGCTCTAAGCCTGATCGTTATCGATATAAATTAATGAGCTCCATCCCTACCCATGTGTCTCCTCTTGCCTCACTTTGATTGATTGATTGATTGAAATCTTTATTAACAGTTTGCAGAATTACAGTACATTTCAAGCACAAACTCAATACAAAGACTGTTAACTGTGAGTGGACGACCCAATTAAGCCTTACACTTGTTTACAACAGGGTCCACATTGTTCAATTCATCAAAACATTTAGAGACAAACAAATAGACACTTCTATGTAGTTAAAGAACAGAACAGGAATTCATCATATAGGAAGTGACTTTTGTATCTCTCTCCTCCTGGGATCTTTGCTCAAAATGCCTAAACATTTATATATGGAAATTAAGTAAAAGACTGAGTTTACTACAAACTGTAGTCCTGTCCGAACCTGGAAGGACCACAGACGAGGGTTTTAAATGTATAACAATCTTTATTAAAGTAAATACTCAGTGGGTTATAGAACAACACTAGAATGAGGCAAAACGGTAAACTACGACAAGACATTTCATATAATGCAAAGCACTTAAACACAATTAAACTCCCATCACATAATAAAGCCTTTCTCTATAAAATACTAGCCTCTATTACGTGTACATAATATACTGATATATATATATATATACAACAGTGTTTGGTTGTGCAATTAACTCGCCCTGGTGGCGTGACCACGCCGAGGGGTTGGGTGGAGGGGTTCTCTTCTCACCCTCTTTACTTTGTCGGGTGACCTTTTGTCATAGAGGTTTTTAACCCATTCTGACCTGAGATCAGATTCATACGAGGTTTCCACTGGACACACACTGGTCTGATGAACCCATTCTGACCTGAGATCAGATTCTAAAAATGTCAGTCGTTCTTCGATTTTTCAAAAATAGCAGACCTACAAGCTCGTAGCGCGCCACTCGGTGGCGCGCTATGAGCTTGTAGATCTGCTGTTTTTCAATAGCTAAAGCATAACATGATGCTAAACCCCAAAATGGGTTCCCGTTCAGAATGGGTTAATCTAGTCTTGACTGTGCAGAGCGTGTCACCCCCGAGGACAGATGCCGGGAGAACTTAAACGCCCTGCCTCCTATTGTAACTTTTGATATTCAGGACTAAACATTTTTGTAAACTATGAACACACTGTTCTGTTAAGATTGTAGGGATCGATGAGTTCTTTGAAATATTGTGGTGCCTGACCATTGTGAGCTTTATAGGTGAGGATTTTGAACTATATGTATTTAACCGGGAGCCATTGTAGAGAGGCCAGTGATGGTTCTGATCACATGGTTCTCGGACCCCTAGTATAGGGTTTCCTCGTTACTACAGAGGAGTGCCAAATCTTTTTTGTCATTTCGTCATTTTTTTCAAATCTTCAAAAATGATGAAAAACGGCGCGCTATAGTATGCCGTACGATATGGGCTATAGCCCACGGTCCAAAATGATGAGAAACGAGGCTAACTTTTTTTTTCAAAATTTCAAAAAACATGGGCTATAACCCATCGTTTTTGTCATTTCTTCATTTTTTTCAAATCTTCAAAAATGATGAAAAACTGCGCGCTATAGTATGCCGTACGATATGGGCTATAGCCCACGGTCCAAAATGATGAGAAACGAGGCTAACTTTTTTTTTTCAAATTTTCAAAAAACATGGGCTATAACCCATCGTTTTTGTCATTTTTTTCAAATCTTCAAAAATGATGAAAAACGGCGCGCTATAGTATGCCGTACGATATGGGCTATAGCCCACGGTCCAAAATGATGAGAAACGAGGCTAACTTTTTTTTTCAAAATTTCAAAAAACATGGGCTATAACCCATCGTTTTTGTCATTTCGTCATTTTTTTCAAAAATGATGAAAAACTGCGCGCTATAGTATGCCGTACGATATGGGCTATAGCCCACAGTCCAAAATGATGAGAAACGAGGCTAACTTTTTTTTTCAAAATTTCAAAAAACATGGGCTATAACCCATCGTTTTTGTCATTTCGTCATTTTTTTCAAATCTTCAAAAATGATGAAAAACGGCGCGCTATAGTATGCCGTACGATATGGGCTATAGCCCACGGTCCAAAATGATGAGAAACGAGGCTAACTTTTTTTTTCAAAATTTCAAAAAACATGGGCTATAACCCATCGTTTTTGTCATTTCGTCATTTTTTTCAAATCTTCAAAAATGATGAAAAACGGCGCGCTATAGTATGCCGTACGATATGGGCTATAGCCCACGGTCCAAAATGATGAGAAACGAGGCTAACTTTTTTTTTCAAAACTTCAAAAAACATGGGCTATAACCCATCGTTTTTGTCATTTCTTCATTTTTTTCAAATCTTCAAAAATGATGAAAAACTGCGCGCTATAGTATGCCGTATGATATGGGCTATAGCCCACGGTCCAAAATGATGAGAAACGAGGCTAACTTTTTTTTTTCAAATTTTCAAAAAACATGGGCTATAACCCATCGTTTTTGTCATTTTTTTCAAATCTTCAAAAATGATGAAAAACGGCGCGCTATAGTATGCCGTACGATATGGGCTATAGCCCACGGTCCAAAATGATGAGAAACGAGGCTAACTTTTTTTTTCAAAATTTCAAAAAACATGGGCTATAACCCATCGTTTTTGTCATTTCGTCATTTTTTTCAAATCTTCAAAAATGATGAAAAACTGCGCGCTATAGTATGCCGTACGATATGGGCTATAGCCCACAGTCCAAAATGATGAGAAACGAGGCTAACTTTTTTTTTCAAAATTTCAAAAAACATGGGCTATAACCCATCGTTTTTGTCATTTCGTCATTTTTTTCAAATCTTCAAAAATGATGAAAAACGGCGCGCTATAGTATGCCGTACGATATGGGCTATAGCCCACGGTCCAAAATGATGAGAAACGAGGCTAACTTTTTTTTTCAAAATTTCAAAAAACATGGGCTATAACCCATCGTTTTTGTCATTTCGTCATTTTTTTCAAATCTTCAAAAATGATGAAAAACGGCGCGCTATAGTATGCCGTATGATATGGGCTATAGCCCATGGTCCAAAATGATGAGAAACGAGGCTAACTTTTTTTTTCAAAATTTCAAAAAACATGGGCTATAACCCATCGTTTTTGTCATTTCGTCATTTTTTTCAAATCTTCAAAAATGATGAAAAACGGCGCGCTATAGTATGCCGTACGATATGGGCTATAGCCCACGGTCCAAAATGATGAGAAACGAGGCTAACTTTTTTTTTCAAAATTTCAAAAAACATGGGCTATAACCCATCGTTTTTGTCATTTCGTCATTTTTTTCAAATCCTCAAAAATGATGAAAAACGGCGCGCTATAGTATGCCGTACGATATGGGCTATAGCCCACGGTCCAAAATGATGAGAAACGAGGCTAACTTTTTTTTTCAAAATTTCAAAAAACATGGGCTATAACCCATCGTTTTTGTCATTTCGTCATTTTTTTCAAATCTTCAAAAATGATGAAAAACGGCGCGCTATAGTATGCCGTACGATATGGGCTATAGCCCACGGTCCAAAATGATGAGAAACGAGGCTAACTTTTTTTTTCAAAATTTCAAAAAACATGGGCTATAACCCATCGTTTTTGTCATTTCTTCATTTTTTTCAAATCTTCAAAAATGATGAAAAACTGCGCGCTATAGTATGCCGTACGATATGGGCTATAGCCCACGGTCCAAAATGATGAGAAACGAGGCTAACTTTTTTTTTCAAAATTTCAAAAAACATGGGCTATAACCCATCGTTTTTGTCATTTCGTCATTTTTTTCAAATCCTCAAAAATGATGAAAAACTGCGCGCTATAGTATGCCGTACGATATGGGCTATAGCCCACGGTCCAAAATGATGAGAAACGAGGCTAACTTTTTTTTTTTTTTTTTCAAAAAACATGGGCTATAACCCATCGTTTTTGTCATTTCGTCATTTTTTTCAAATCTTCAAAAATGATGAAAAACGGCGCGCTATAGTATGCCGTACGATATGGGCTATAGCCCACGGTCCAAAATGATGAGAAACGAGGCTAACTTTTTTTTTTCAAAATTTCAAAAAACATGGGCTATAACCCATCGTTTTTGTCATTTCGTCATTTTTTTCAAATCTTCAAAAATGATGAAAAACGGCGCGCTATAGTATGCCGTACGATATGGGCTATAGCCCACGGTCCAAAATGATGAGAAACGAGGCTAACTTTTTTTTTCAAATTTTCAAAAAACATGGGGTATAACCCATCGTGTTTGTCATTTCGTCATTTTTTTCAAATCTTCAAAAATGATGAAAAACTGCGCGCTATAGTATGCCGTACGATATGGGCTATAGCCCACGGTCCAAAATGATGAGAAACGAGGCTAACTTTATTTTTTCAAAATTTCAAAAAACATGGGCTATAACCCATCGTTTTTGTCATTTCGTCATTTTTTTCAAATCTTCAAAAATGATGAAAAACGGCGCGCTATAGTATGCCGTACGATATGGGCTATAGCCCACGGTCCAAAATGATGAGAAACGAGGCTAACTTTTTTTTTTTTTTTTTCAAAAAACATGGGCTATAACCCATCGTTTTTGTCATTTCGTCATTTTTTTCAAATCTTCAAAAATGATGAAAAACGGCGCGCTATAGTATGCCGTACGATATGGGCTATAGCCCACGGTCCAAAATGATGAGAAACGAGGCTAACTTTTTTTTTCAAAATTTCAAAAAACATGGGCTATAACCCATCGTTTTTGTCATTTCGTCATTTTTTTCAAATCTTCAAAAATGATGAAAAACGGCGCGCTATAGTATGCCGTACGATATGGGCTATAGCCCACGGTCCAAAATGATGAGAAACGAGGCTAACTTTTTTTTTCAAAATTAAAAAAAACATGGGCTATAACCCATCGTTTTTGTCATTTCGTCATTTTTTTCAAATCCTCAAAAATGATGAAAAACGGTGCGCTATAGTATGCCGTACGATATGGGCTATAGCCCATGGTCCAAAATGATGAGAAACGAGGATAACCTTTTTTTTCAAAATTTCAAAAAACATGGGCTATAACCCATCGTTTTTGTCATTTCGTAATTTTTTTCAAATCTTCAAAAATGATGAAAAACTGCGCGCTATAGTATGCCGTACGATATGGGCTATAGCCCACGGTCCAAAATGATGAGAAACGAGGCTAACTTTTTTTTTCAAAATTTCAAAAAACATGGGCTATAACCCATCGTTTTTGTCATTTCGTCATTTTTTTCAAATCTTCAAAAATGATGAAAAACGGTGCGCTATAGTATGCCGTACGATATGGGCTATAGCCCATGGTCCAAAATGATGAGAAACGAGGATAACCTTTTTTTTCAAAATTTCAAAAAACATGGGCTATAACCCATCGTTTTTGTCATTTCGTAATTTTTTTCAAATCTTCAAAAATGATGAAAAACGGCGCGCTATACTATGCCGTACGATATGGGCTATAGCCCACGGTCCAAAATGATGAGAAACGAGGCTAACTTTTTTTTTCAAAATTTCAAAAAACATGGGCTATAACCCATCGTTTTTGTCATTTCGTCATTTTTTTCAAATCTTCAAAAATGATGAAAAACTGCGCGCTATAGTATGCCGTACGATATGGGCTATAGCCCACGGTCCAAAATGATGAGAAACGAGGCTAACTTTTTTTTTCAAATTTTCAAAAAACATGGGCTATAACCCATCGTTTTTGTCATTTCGTCATTTTTTTCAAATCTTCAAAAATGATGAAAAACTGCGCGCTATAGTATGCCGTACGATATGGGCTATAGCCCACGGTCCAAAATGATGAGAAACGAGGCTAACTTTTTTTTTCAAAATTTCAAAAAACATGGGCTATAACCCATCGTTTTTGTCATTTCGTCATTTTTTTCAAATCTTCAAAAATGATGAAAAACGGCGCGCTATAGTATGCCGTACGATATGGGCTATAGCCCACGGTCCAAAATGATGAGAAACGAGGCTAACTTTTTTTTTTTAAATTTCAAAAAACATGGGCTATAACCCATCGTTTTTGTCATTTCGTCATTTTTTTCAAATCCTCAAAAATGATGAAAAACGGTGCGCTATAGTATGCCGTACGATATGGGCTATAGCCCATGGTCCAAAATGATGAGAAACGAGGATAACCTTTTTTTTCAAAATTTCAAAAAACATGGGCTATAACCCATCGTTTTTGTCATTTCGTCATTTTTTTCAAATCTTCAAAAATGATGAAAAACGGCGCGCTATAGTATGCCGTACGATATGGGCTATAGCCCACGGTCCAAAATGATGAGAAACGAGGCTAACTTTTTTTTTCAAAATTTCAAAAAACATGGGCTATAACCCATCGTTTTTGTCATTTCGTCATTTTTTTCAAATCTTCAAAAATGATGAAAAACTGCGCGCTATAGTATGCCGTACGATATGGGCTAAAGCCCACGGTCCAAAATGATGAGAAACGAGGCTAACTTTTTTTTTCAAAATTTCAAAAAACATGGGCTATAACCCATCGTTTTTGTCATTTCGTCATTTTTTTCAAATCCTCAAAAATGATGAAAAACGGCGCGCTATAGTATGCCGTACGATATGGGCTATAGCCCATGGTCCAAAATGATGAGAAACGAGGCTAACTTTTTTTTTCAAAATTTCAAAAAACATGGGCTATAACCCATCGTTTTTGTCATTTCGTCATTTTTTTCAAATCTTCAAAAATGATGAAAAACTGCGCGCTATAGTATGCCGTACGATATGGGCTATAGCCCACGGTCCAAAATGATGAGAAACGAGGCTAACTTCTTTTTTCAAAATTTCAAAAAACATGGGCTATAACCCATCGTTTTTGTCATTTCGTCATTTTTTTCAAATCTTCAAAAATGATGAAAAACGGCGCGCTATAGTATGCCGTACGATATGGGCTATAGCCCACGGTCCAAAATGATGAGAAACGAGGCTAACTTTTTTTTTCAAATTTTCAAAAAACATGGGCTATAACCCATCGTTTTTGTCATTTCGTCATTTTTTTCAAATCTTCAAAAATGATGAAAAACTGCGCGCTATAGTATGCCGTACGATATGGGCTATAGCCCACGGTCCAAAATGATGCGAAACGAGGCTAACTTTTTTTTTCAAATTTTCAAAAAACATGGGCTATAACCCATCGTTTTTGTCATTTCGTCATTTTTTTCAAATCTTCAAAAATGATGAAAAACGGCGCGCTATAGTATGCCGTACGATATGGGCTATAGCCCACGGTCCAAAATGATGAGAAACGAGGCTAACTTTTTTTTCCAAAATTTCAAAAAACATGGGCTATAACCCATCGTTTTTGTCATTTCGTCATTTTTTTCAAATCCTCAAAAATGATGAAAAACGGCGCGCTATAGTATGCCGTACGATATGGGCTATAGCCCACGGTCCAAAATGATGAGAAACGAGGCTAACTTTTTTTTCCAAAATTTCAAAAAACATGGGCTATAACCCATCGTTTTTGTCATTTCGTCATTTTTTTCAAATCTTCAAAAATGATGAAAAACTGCGCGCTATAGTATGCCGTACGATATGGGCTATAGCCCACGGTCCAAAATGATGAGAAACGAGGCTAACTTTTTTTTTCAAATTTTCAAAAAACATGGGCTATAACCCATCGTTTTTGTCATTTCGTCATTTTTTTCAAATCTTCAAAAATGATGAAAAACGGCGCGCTATAGTATGCCGTACGATATGGGCTATAGCCCACGGTCCAAAATGATGAGAAACGAGGCTAACTTTTTTTTCCAAAATTTCAAAAAACATGGGCTATAACCCATCGTTTTTGTCATTTCGTCATTTTTTTCAAATCTTCAAAAATGATGAAAAACTGCGCGCTATAGTATGCCGTACGATATGGGCTATAGCCCACGGTCCAAAATGATGAGAAACGAGGCTAACTTTTTTTTTCAAAATTTCAAAAAACATGGGCTATAACCCATCGTTTTTGTCATTTTGTCATTTTTTTCAAATCTTCAAAAATTATGAAAAACGGCGCGCTATAGTATGCCGTACGATATGGGCTATAGCCCATGGTCCAAAATGATGAGAAACGAGGCTAACTTTTTTTTTCAAAATTTCAAAAAACATGGGCTATAACCCATCGTTTTTGTCATTTCGTAATTTTTTTCAAATCCTCAAAAATGATGAAAAACGGCGCGCTATAGTATGCCGTACGATATGGGCTATAGCCCACGGTCCAAAATGATGAGAAACGAGGCTAACTTTTTTTTCCAAAATTTCAAAAAACATGGGCTATAACCCATCGTTTTTGTCATTTCGTCATTTTTTTCAAATCTTCAAAAATGATGAAAAACTGCGCCCTATAGTATGCCGTACGATATGGGCTATAGCCCACGGTCCAAAATGATGAGAAACGAGGCTAACTTTTGTTTTCAAAATTTTCAAAAATCGTTTTTGTCATTTCGTCATTTTTTTCAAATCTTCAAAAATGATGAAAAACTGCGCGCTATAGTATGCCGTACGATATGGGCTATAGCCCACGGTCCAAAATGATGAGAAACGAGGCTAACTTTTTTTTCCAAAATTTCAAAAAACATGGGCTATAACCCATCGTTTTTGTCATTTCGTAATTTTTTTCAAATCTTCAAAAATGATGAAAAACGGCGCGCTATAGTATGCCGTACGATATGGGCTATAGCCCACGGTCCAAAATGATGAGAAACGAGGCTAACTTTTTTTTTTCAAAATTTCAAAAAACATGGGCTATAACCCATCGTTTTTGTCATTTCGTCATTTTTTTCAAATCTTCAAAAATGATGAAAAACTGCGCGCTATAGTATGCCGTACGATATGGGCTATAGCCCATGGTCCAAAATGATGAGAAACGAGGCTAACTTTTTTTTTCAAATTTTCAAAAAACATGGGCTATAACCCATCGTTTTTGTCATTTCGTCATTTTTTTCAAATCCTCAAAAATGATGAAAAACGGCGCGCTATAGTATGCCGTACGATATGGGCTATAGCCCACGGTCCAAAATGATGAGAAACGAGGCTAACTTTTTTTTCCAAAATTTCAAAAAACATGGGCTATAACCCATCGTTTTTGTCATTTCGTCATTTTTTTCAAATCTTCAAAAATGATGAAAAACTGCGCGCTATAGTATGCCGTGCGATATGGGCTATAGCCCACGGTCCAAAATGATGAGAAACGAGGCTAACTTTTGTTTTCAAAATTTTCAAAAAACATGGGCTATAACCCATCGTTTTTGTCATTTCGTCATTTTTTTCAAATCTTCAAAAATGATGAAAAACTGCGCGCTATAGTATGCCGTACGATATGGGCTATAGCCCACGGTCCAAAATGATGAGAAACGAGGCTAACTTTTTTTTTCAAAATTTCAAAAAACATGGGCTATAACCCATCGTTTTTGTCATTTCGTCATTTTTTTCAAATCTTCAAAAATTATGAAAAACGGCGCGCTATAGTATGCCGTACGATATGGGCTATAGCCCATGGTCCAAAATGATGAGAAACGAGGCTAACTTTTTTTTTCAAAATTTCAAAAAACATGGGCTATAACCCATCGTTTTTGTCATTTCGTAATTTTTTTCAAATCCTCAAAAATGATGAAAAACGGCGCGCTATAGTATGCCGTACGATATGGGCTATAGCCCACGGTCCAAAATGATGAGAAACGAGGCTAACTTTTTTTTCCAAAATTTCAAAAAACATGGGCTATAACCCATCGTTTTTGTCATTTCGTCATTTTTTTCAAATCTTCAAAAATGATGAAAAACTGCGCGCTATAGTATGCCGTACGATATGGGCGATAGCCCACGGTCCAAAATGATGAGAAACGAGGCTAACTTTTGTTTTCAAAATTTTCAAAAAACATGGGCTATAACCCATCGTTTTTGTCATTTCGTCATTTTTTTCAAATCTTCAAAAATGATGAAAAACTGCGCGCTATAGTATGCCGTACGATATGGGCTATAGCCCACGGTCCAAAATGATGAGAAACGAGGCTAACTTTTTTTTCCAAAATTTCAAAAAACATGGGCTATAACCCATCGTTTTTGTCATTTCGTAATTTTTTTCAAATCTTCAAAAATGATGAAAAACGGCGCGCTATAGTATGCCGTACGATATGGGCTATAGCCCACGGTCCAAAATGATGAGAAACGAGGCTAACTTTTTTTTTTCAAAATTTCAAAAAACATGGGCTATAACCCATCGTTTTTGTCATTTCGTCATTTTTTTCAAATCTTCAAAAATGATGAAAAACTGCGCGCTATAGTATGCCGTACGATATGGGCTATAGCCCATGGTCCAAAATGATGAGAAACGAGGCTAACTTTTTTTTTCAAATTTTCAAAAAACATGGGCTATAACCCATCGTTTTTGTCATTTCGTCATTTTTTTCAAATCTTCAAAAATGATGAAAAACGGCGCGCTATAGTATGCCGTACGATATGGGCTATAGCCCACGGTCCAAAATGATGAGAAACGAGGCTAACTTTTTTTTCCAAAATTTCAAAAAACATGGGCTATAACCCATCGTTTTTGTCATTTCGTCATTTTTTTCAAATCCTCAAAAATGATGAAAAACGGCGCGCTATAGTATGCCGTACGATATGGGCTATAGCCCACGGTCCAAAATGATGAGAAACGAGGCTAACTTTTTTTTCCAAAATTTCAAAAAACATGGGCTATAACCCATCGTTTTTGTCATTTCGTCATTTTTTTCAAATCTTCAAAAATGATGAAAAACTGCGCGCTATAGTATGCCGTACGATATGGGCTATAGCCCACGGTCCAAAATGATGAGAAATGAGGCTAACTTTTGTTTTCAAAATTTTCAAAAAACATGGGCTATAACCCATCGTTTTTGTCATTTCGTCATTTTTTTCAAATCTTCAAAAATGATGAAAAACTGCGCGCTATAGTATGCCGTACGATATGGGCTATAGCCCACGGTCCAAAATGATGAGAAACGAGGCTAACTTTTTTTTTCAAAATTTCAAAAAACATGGGCTATAACCCATCGTTTTTGTCATTTCGTCATTTTTTTCAAATCTTCAAAAATTATGAAAAACGGCGCGCTATAGTATGCCGTACGATATGGGCTATAGCCCACGGTCCAAAATGATGAGAAACGAGGCTAACTTTTTTTTTCAAAATTTCAAAAAACATGGGCTATAACCCATCGTTTTTGTCATTTCTTCATTTTTTTCAAATCTTCAAAAATTATGAAAAACTGCGCGCTATAGTATGCCGTACGATATGGGCTATAGCCCATGGTCCAAAATGATGAGAAACAAGGATAACTTTTTTTTCCAAAATTTCAAAAAACATGGGCTATAACCCATCGTTTTTGTCATTTCGTCATTTTTTTCAAATCTTCAAAAATGATGAAAAACGGCGCGCTATAGTATGCCGTACGATATGGGCTATAGCCCACGGTCCAAAATGATGAGAAACGAGGCTAACTTTTTTTTCCAAAATTTCAAAAAACATGGGCTATAACTCATCGTTTTTGTCATTTCGTCATTTTTTTCAAATCTTCAAAAATGATGAAAAACTGCGCGCTATAGTATGCCGTACGATATGGGCTATAGCCCACGGTCCAAAATGATGAGAAACGAGGCTAACTTTTTTTTCCAAAATTTCAAAAAACATGGGCTATAACCCATCGTTTTTGTCATTTCGTCATTTTTTTCAAATCCTCAAAAATGATGAAAAACGGCACGCTATAGTATGCCGTACGATATGGGCTATAGCCCACGGTCCAAAATGATGAGAAACGAGGCTAACTTTTTTTTCCAAAATTTCAAAAAACATGGGCTATAACCCATCGTTTTTGTCATTTCGTCATTTTTTTAAAATCTTCAAAAATGATGAAAAACTGCGCGCTATAGTATGCCGTACGATATGGGCTATAGCCCACGGTCCAAAATGATGAGAAACGAGGCTAACTGTTTTTTTTCAAATTTTCAAAAAACATGGGCTATAACCCATCGTTTTTGTCATTTCGTCATTTTTTTCAAATCTTCAAAAATGATGAAAAACGGCGCGCTATAGTATGCCGTACGATATGGGCTATAGCCCACGGTCCAAAATGATGAGAAACGAGGCTAACTTTTTTTTCCAAAATTTCAAAAAACATGGGCTATAACCCATCGTTTTTGTCATTTCGTCATTTTTTTAAAATCTTCAAAAATGATGAAAAACTGCGCGCTATAGTATGCCGTACGATATGGGCTATAGCCCACGGTCCAAAATGATGAGAAACGAGGCTAACTTTTTTTTTCAAAATTTCAAAAAACATGGGCTATAACCCATCGTTTTTGTCATTTCGTCATTTTTTTCAAATCTTCAAAAATTATGAAAAACGGCGCGCTATAGTATGCCGTACGATATGGGCTATAGCCCATGGTCCAAAATGATGAGAAACAAGGATAACCTTTTTTTCAAATTTTCAAAAAACATGGGCTATAACCCATCGTTTTTGTCATTTCGTCATTTTTTTCAAATCTTCAAAAATGATGAAAAACGGCGCGCTATAGTATGCCGTACGATATGGGCTATAGCCCACGGTCCAAAATGATGAGAAACGAGGCTAACTTTTTTTTTCAAAATTTCAAAAAACATGGGCTATAACCCATCGTTTTTGTCATTTCGTCATTTTTTTCAAATCTTCAAAAATGATGAAAAACTGCGCGCTATAGTATGCCGTACGATATGGGCTATAGCCCACAGTCCAAAATGATGAGAAACGAGGCTAACTTTTTTTTCCAAAATTTCAAAAAACATGGGCTATAACCCATCGTTTTTGTCATTTCGTCATTTTTTTCAAATCTTCAAAAATGATGAAAAACGGCGCGCTATAGTATGCCGTACGATATGGGCTATAGCCCACGGTCCAAAATGATGAGAAACGAGGCTAACTTGTTTTTTTCAAAATTTCAAAAAACATGGGCTATAACCCATCGTTTTTGTCATTTCGTCATTTTTTTCAAATCTTCAAAAATGATGAAAAACGGCGCGCTATAGTATGCCGTACGATATGGGCTATAGCCCACGGTCCAAAATGATGAGAAACGAGGCTAACTTTTTTTTTCAAAATTTCAAAAAACATGGGCTATAACCCATCGTTTTTGTCATTTCGTCATTTTTTTCAAATCTTCAAAAATGATGAAAAACGGCGCGCTATAGTATGCCGTACGATATGGGCTATAGCCCACGGTCCAAAATGATGAGAAACGAGGCTAACTTTTTTTTTCAAATTTTCAAAAAACATGGGCTATAACCCATCGTTTTTGTCATTTCGTCATTTTTTTCAAATCTTCAAAAATGATGAAAAACTGCGCGCTATAGTATGCCGTACGATATGGGCTATAGCCCACGGTCCAAAATGATGAGAAACGAGGCTAACTTTTTTTTTCAAAATTTCAAAAAACATGGGCTATAACCCATCGTTTTTGTCATTTCGTAATTTTTTAAAAATCTTCAAAAATGATGAAAAACGGCGCGCTATAGTATGCCGTACGATATGGGCTATAGCCCATGGTCCAAAATGATGAGAAACAAGGATAACTTTTTTTTCAAATTTTCAAAAAACATGGGCTATAACCCATCGTTTTTGTCATTTCGTCATTTTTTTCAAATCTTCAAAAATGATGAAAAACGGCGCGCTATAGTATGCCGTACGATATGGGCTATAGCCCACGGTCCAAAATGATGAGAAACGAGGCTAACTTTTTTTTTCAAAATTTAAAAAAACATGGGCTATAACCCATCGTTTTTGTCATTTCGTCATTTTTTTCAAATCTTCAAAAATGATGAAAAACTGCGCGCTATAGTATGCCGTACGATATGGGCTATAGCCCACAGTCCAAAATGATGAGAAACGAGGCTAACTTTTTTTTTCAAAATTTCAAAAAACATGGGCTATAACCGATCGTTTTTGTCATTTCGTCATTTTTTTCAAATCTTCAAAAATGATGAAAAACGGCGCGCTATAGTATGCCGTACGATATGGGCTATAGCCCACGGTCCAAAATGATGAGAAACGAGGCTAACTTTTTTTTTCAAAATTTCAAAAAACATGGGCTATAACCCATCGTTTTTGTCATTTCGTCATTTTTTTCAAATCTTCAAAAATGATGAAAAACGGCGCGCTATAGTATGCCGTACGATATGGGCTATAGCCCACGGTCCAAAATGATGAGAAACGAGGCTAACTTTTTTTTTCAAATTTTCAAAAAACATGGGCTATAACCCATCGTTTTTGTCATTTCGTCATTTTTTTCAAATCTTCAAAAATGATGAAAAACTGCGCGCTATAGTATGCCGTACGATATGGGCTATAGCCCACGGTCCAAAATGATGAGAAACGAGGCTAACTTTTTTTTTCAAAATTTCAAAAAACATGGGCTATAACCCATCGTTTTTGTCATTTCGTAATTTTTTTCAAATCTTCAAAAATGATGAAAAACGGCGCGCTATAGTATGCCGTACGATATGGGCTATAGCCCACGGTCCAAAATGATGAGAAACGAGGCTAACTTTTTTTTTCAAATTTTCAAAAAACATGGGCTATAACCCATCGTTTTTGTCATTTCGTCATTTTTTTCAAATCCTCAAAAATGATGAAAAACGGCGCGCTATAGTATGCCGTACGATATGGGCTATAGCCCATGGTCCAAAATGATGAGAAACGAGGATAACCTTTTTTTTCAAAATTTCAAAAAACATGGGCTATAACCCATCGTTTTTGTCATTTCGTCATTTTTTTCAAATCTTCAAAAATGATGAAAAACGGCGCGCTATAGTATGCCGTACGATATGGGCTATAGCCCACGGTCCAAAATGATGAGAAACGAGGCTAACTTTTTTTTTCAAAATTTCAAAAAACATGGGCTATAACCCATCGTTTTTGTCATTTCGTCATTTTTTTCAAATCTTCAAAAATGATGAAAAACTGCGCGCTATAGTATGCCGTACGATATGGGCTATAGCCCATGGTCCAAAATGATGAGAAACGAGGCTAACTTTTTTTTTCAAATTTTCAAAAAACATGGGCTATAACCCATCGTTTTTGTCATTTCGTCATTTTTTTCAAATCTTCAAAAATGATGAAAAACGGCGCGCTATAGTATGCCGTACGATATGGGCTATAGCCCACGGTCCAAAATGATGAGAAACGAGGCTAACTTTTTTTTCCAAAATTTCAAAAAACATGGGCTATAACCCATCGTTTTTGTCATTTCGTCATTTTTTTCAAATCCTCAAAAATGATGAAAAACGGCGCGCTATAGTATGCCGTACGATATGGGCTATAGCCCACGGTCCAAAATGATGAGAAACGAGGCTAAC
This sequence comes from Protomyctophum bolini, assembly GCF_963924005.1. Lineage (NCBI taxonomy): Eukaryota > Metazoa > Chordata > Actinopteri > Myctophiformes > Myctophidae > Protomyctophum > Protomyctophum bolini. The sequence goes on from NC_137866.1 coordinate 3,670,802, forward strand.
TTTTTTTCCCAAAATTTCAAAAAACATGGGCTATAACCCATCGTTTTTGTCATTTCGTCATTTTTTTCAAATCTTCAAAAATGATGAAAAACGGCGCGCTATAGTATGCCGTACGATATGGGCTATAGCCCACAGTCCAAAATGATGAGAAACGAGGCTAACTTTTTTTTTCAAATTTTCAAAAAACATGGGCTATAACCCATCGTTTTTGTCATTTCGTCATTTTTTTCAAATCCTCAAAAATGATGAAAAACGGCGCGCTATAGTATGCCGTACGATATGGGCTATAGCCCACGGTCCAAAATGATGAGAAACGAGGCTAACTTTTTTTTTTCAAAATTTCAAAAAACATGGGCTATAACCCATCGTTTTTGTCATTTCGTCATTTTTGAAATCTTCAAAAATGATGAAAAACGGCGCGCTATAGTATGCCGTACGATATGGGCTATAGCCCACGGTCCAAAATGATGAGAAACGAGGCTAACTTTTTTTTTCAAAATTTCAAAAAACATGGGCTATAACCCATCGTTTTTGTCATTTCTTCATTTTTTTCAAATCTTCAAAAATGATGAAAAACTGCGCGCTATAGTATGCCGTACGATATGGGCTATAGCCCACGGTCCAAAATGATGAGAAACGAGGCTAACTTTTTTTTTCAAATTTTCAAAAAACATGGGCTATAACCCATCGTTTTTGTCATTTCGTCATTTTTTTAAAATCCTCAAAAATGATGAAAAACGGCGCGCTATAGTATGCCGTACGATATGGGCTATAGCCCATGGTCCAAAATGATGAGAAACAAGGATAACTTTTTTTTCAAATTTTCAAAAAACATGGGCTATAACCCATCGTTTTTGTCATTTCGTCATTTTTTTCAAATCTTCAAAAATGATGAAAAACGGCGCGCTATAGTATGCCGTACGATATGGGCTATAGCCCACGGTCCAAAATGATGAGAAACGAGGCTAACTTTTTTTTTCAAAATTTCAAAAAACATGGGCTATAACCCATCGTTTTTGTCATTTCGTCATTTTTTTCAAATCTTCAAAAATGATGAAAAACTGCGCGCTATAGTATGCCGTACGATATGGGCTATAGCCCACAGTCCAAAATGATGAGAAACGAGGCTAACTTTTTTTTTCAAAATTTCAAAAAACATGGGCTATAACCCATCGTTTTTGTCATTTCGTCATTTTTTTCAAATCTTCAAAAATGATGAAAAACGGCGCGCTATAGTATGCCGTACGATATGGGCTATAGCCCACGGTCCAAAATGATGAGAAACGAGGCTAACTTTTTTTTTCAAAATTTCAAAAAACATGGGCTATAACCCATCGTTTTTGTCATTTCGTCATTTTTTTCAAATCTTCAAAAATGATGAAAAACGGCGCGCTATAGTATGCCGTACGATATGGGCTATAGCCCACGGTCCAAAATGATGAGAAATGAGGCTAACTTTTTTTTCCAAAATTTCAAAAAACATGGGCTATAACCCATCGTTTTTGTCATTTCGTCATTTTTTTCAAATCTTCAAAAATGATGAAAAACGGCGCGCTATAGTATGCCGTACGATATGGGCTATAGCCCACAGTCCAAAATGATGAGAAACGAGGCTAACTTTTTTTTTCAAATTTTCAAAAAACATGGGCTATAACCCATCGTTTTTGTCATTTCGTCATTTTTTTCAAATCCTCAAAAATGATGAAAAACGGCGCGCTATAGTATGCCGTACGATATGGGCTATAGCCCACGGTCCAAAATGATGAGAAACGAGGCTAACTTTTTTTTTTCAAAATTTCAAAAAACATGGGCTATAACCCATCGTTTTTGTCATTTCGTCATTTTTGAAATCTTCAAAAATGATGAAAAACGGCGCGCTATAGTATGCCGTACGATATGGGCTATAGCCCACGGTCCAAAATGATGAGAAACGAGGCTAACTTTTTTTTTCAAAATTTCAAAAAACATGGGCTATAACCCATCGTTTTTGTCATTTCTTCATTTTTTTCAAATCTTCAAAAATGATGAAAAACTGCGCGCTATAGTATGCCGTACGATATGGGCTATAGCCCACGGTCCAAAATGATGAGAAACGAGGCTAACTTTTTTTTTCAAATTTTCAAAAAACATGGGCTATAACCCATCGTTTTTGTCATTTCGTCATTTTTTTTAAATCCTCAAAAATGATGAAAAACGGCGCGCTATAGTATGCCGTACGATATGGGCTATAGCCCATGGTCCAAAATGATGAGAAACAAGGATAACTTTTTTTTCAAATTTTCAAAAAACATGGGCTATAACCCATCGTTTTTGTCATTTCGTCATTTTTTTCAAATCTTCAAAAATGATGAAAAACGGCGCGCTATAGTATGCCGTACGATATGGGCTATAGCCCACGGTCCAAAATGATGAGAAACGAGGCTAACTTTTTTTTTCAAAATTTCAAAAAACATGGGCTATAACCCATCGTTTTTGTCATTTCGTCATTTTTTTCAAATCTTCAAAAATGATGAAAAACTGCGCGCTATAGTATGCCGTACGATATGGGCTATAGCCCACAGTCCAAAATGATGAGAAACGAGGCTAACTTTTTTTTTCAAAATTTCAAAAAACATGGGCTATAACCCATCGTTTTTGTCATTTCGTCATTTTTTTCAAATCTTCAAAAATGATGAAAAACGGCGCGCTATAGTATGCCGTACGATATGGGCTATAGCCCACGGTCCAAAATGATGAGAAACGAGGCTAACTTTTTTTTTCAAAATTTCAAAAAACATGGGCTATAACCCATTGTTTTTGTCATTTCGTCATTTTTTTCAAATCTTCAAAAATGATGAAAAACGGCGCGCTATAGTATGCCGTACGATATGGGCTATAGCCCACGGTCCAAAATGATGAGAAATGAGGCTAACTTTTTTTTCCAAAATTTCAAAAAACATGGGCTATAACCCATCGTTTTTGTCATTTCGTCATTTTTTTCAAATCTTCAAAAATGATGAAAAACTGCGCGCTATAGTATGCCGTACGATATGGGCTATAGCCCACGATCCAAAATGATGAGAAACGAGGCTAACTTTTTTTTTCAAAATTTCAAAAAACATGGGCTATAACCCATCGTTTTTGTAATTTCGTCATTTTTTTCAAATCTTCAAAAATGATGAAAAACGGCGCGCTATAGTATGCCGTACGATATGGGCTATAGCCCACGGTCCAAAATGATGAGAAACGAGGCTAACTTTTTTTTTCAAAATTTCAAAAAAACATGGGCTATAACCCATCGTTTTTGTCATTTCATCATTTTTTTCAAATCTTCAAAAATGATGAAAAACTGCGCGCTATAGTATGCCGTACGATATGGGCTATAGCCCACGGTCCAAAATGATGAGAAACGAGGCTAACTTTTTTTTTCAAATTTTCAAAAAACATGGGCTATAACCCATCGTTTTTGTCATTTCGTCATTTTTTTTAAAATCCTCAAAAATGATGAAAAACGGCGCGCTATAGTATGCCGTACGATATGGGCTATAGCCCATGGTCCAAAATGATGAGAAACGAGGATAACTTTTTTTTTCAAAATTTCAAAAAACATGGGCTATAACCCATCGTTTTTGTCATTTCGTCATTTTTTTCAAATCTTCAAAAATGATGAAAAACGGCGCGCTATAGTATGCCGTACGATATGGGCTATAGCCCACGGTCCAAAATGATGAGAAACGAGGCTAACTTTTTTTTCCAAAATTTCAAAAAACATGGGCTATAACCCATCGTTTTTGTCATTTCGTCATTTTTTCAAATCTTCAAAAATGATGAAAAACTGCGCGCTATAGTATGCCGTACGATATGGGCTATAGCCCACAGTCCAAAATGATGAGAAACGAGGCTAACTTTTTTTTTCAAAATTTCAAAAAACATGGGCTATAACCCATCGTTTTTGTCATTTCGTAATTTTTTTCAAATCTTCAAAAATGATGAAAAACGGCGCGCTATAGTATGCCGTACGATATGGGCTATAGCCCACGGTCCAAAATGATGAGAAACGAGGCTAACTTTTTTTTTCAAAATTTCAAAAAACATGGACTATAACCCATCGTTTTTGTCATTTCGTCATTTTTTTTTAAATCTTCAAAAATGATGAAAAACGGCGCGCTATAGTATGCCGTACGATATGGGCTATAGCCCACGGTCCAAAATGATGAGAAACGAGGCTAACTTTTTTTTCCAAAATTTCAAAAAACATGGGCTATAACCCATCGTTTTTGTCATTTCGTCATTTTTTTCAAATCTTCAAAAATGATGAAAAACTGCGCGCTATAGTATGCCATACGATATGGGCTATAGCCCACGGTCCAAAATGATGAGAAACGAGGCTAACTTTTTTTTTTCAAAATTTCAAAAAACATGGGCTATAACCCATCGTTTTTGTCATTTCGTCATTTTTTTCAAATCTTCAAAAATGATGAAAAACGGCGCGCTATAGTATGCCGTACGATATGGGCTATAGCCCACGGTCCAAAATGATGAGAAACGAGGCTAACTTTTTTTTTCAAAATTTCAAAAAACATGGGCTATAACCCATCGTTTTTGTCATTTCGTCATTTTTTTCAAATCCTCAAAAATGATGAAAAACTGCGCGCTATAGTATGCCGTACGATATGGGCTATAGCCCACGGTCCAAAATGATGAGAAACGAGGCTAACTTTTTTTTTCAAAAATTCAAAAAACATGGGCTATAACCCATCGTTTTTGTCATTTTGTCATTTTTTTCAAATCCTCAAAAATGATGAAAAACGGCGCGCTATAGTATGCCGTACGATATGGGCTATAGCCCATGGTCCAAAATGATGAGAAACGAGGCTAACTTTTTTTTTCAAAATTTCAAAAAACATGGGCTATAACCCATCGTTTTTGTCATTTCGTCATTTTTTTCAAATCTTAAAAAATGATGAAAAACGGCGCGCTATAGTATGCCGTTCGATATGGGCTATAGCCCATGGTCCAAAATGATGAGAAACAAGGATAACTTTTTTTTCAAATTTTCAAAAAACATGGGCTATAACCCATCGTTTTTGTCATTTCGTCATTTTTTTCAAATCTTCAAAAATGATGAAAAACGGCGCGCTATAGTATGCCGTACGATATGGGCTATAGCCCACGGTCCAAAATGATGAGAAACGAGGCTAACTTTTTTTTTCAAAATTTCAAAAAACATGGGCTATAACCCATCGTTTTTGTCATTTCGTCATTTTTTTCAAATCTTCAAAAATGATGAAAAACTGCGCGCTATAGTATGCCGTACGATATGGGCTATAGCCCACAGTCCAAAATGATGAGAAACGAGGGTAACTTTTTTTTTCAAAATTTCAAAAAACATGGGCTATAACCCATCGTTTTTGTCATTTCGTCATTTTTTTCAAATCTTCAAAAATGATGAAAAACGGCGCGCTATAGTATGCCGTACGATATGGGCTATAGCCCACGGTCCAAAATGATGAGAAACGAGGCTAACTTTTTTTTTCAAAATTTCAAAAAACATGGGCTATAACCCATCGTTTTTGTAATTTCGTCATTTTTTTAAAATCTTCAAAAATGATGAAAAACGGCGCGCTATAGTATGCCGTACGATATGGGCTATAGCCCACGGTCCAAAATGATGAGAAACGAGGCTAACTTTTTTTTTCAAAATTTCAAAAAACATGGGCTATAACCCATCGTTTTTGTAATTTCGTCATTTTTTTCAAATCTTCAAAAATGATGAAAAACTGCGCGCTATAGTATGCCGTACGATATGGGCTATAGCCCACGGTCCAAAATGATGAGAAACGAGGCTAACTTTTTTTTTCAAATTTTCAAAAAACATGGGCTATAACCCATCGTTTTTGTCATTTCGTCATTTTTTTAAAATCCTCAAAAATGATGAAAAACGGCGCGCTATAGTATGCCGTACGATATGGGCTATAGCCCATGGTCCAAAATGATGAGAAACGAGGATAACTTTTTTTTCAAAATTTCAAAAAACATGGGCTATAACCCATCGTTTTTGTCATTTCGTCATTTTTTTCAAATCTTCAAAAATGATGAAAAACGGCGCGCTATAGTATGCCGTACGATATGGGCTATAGCCCACGGTCCAAAATGATGAGAAACGAGGCTAACTTTTTTTTCCAAAATTTCAAAAAACATGGGCTATAACCCATCGTTTTTGTCATTTCGTCATTTTTTTCAAATCTTCAAAAATGATGAAAAACTGCGCGCTATAGTATGCCGTACGATATGGGCTATAGCCCACAGTCCAAAATGATGAGAAACGAGGCTAACTTTTTTTTTCAAAATTTCAAAAAACATGGGCTATAACCCATCGTTTTTGTCATTTCGTCATTTTTTTCAAATCTTCAAAAATGATGAAAAACGGCGCGCTATAGTATGCCGTACGATATGGGCTATAGCCCACGGTCCAAAATGATGAGAAACGAGGCCAACTTTGTTTTTCAAAATTTCAAAAAACATGGGCTATAACCCATCGTTTTTGTCATTTCGTCATTTTTTTTCAAATCTTCAAAAATGATGAAAAACGGCGCGCTATAGTATGCCGTACGATATGGGCTATAGCCCACGGTCCAAAATGATGAGAAACGAGGCTAACTTTTTTTTCCAAAATTTCAAAAAACATGGGCTATAACCCATCGTTTTTGTCATTTCGTCATTTTTTTCAAATCTTCAAAAATGATGAAAAACTGCGCGCTATAGTATGCCGTACGATATGGGCTATAGCCCACGGTCCAAAATGATGAGAAACGAGGCTAACTTTTTTTTTCAAAATTTCAAAAAACATGGGCTATAACCCATCGTTTTTGTCATTTCGTCATTTTTTTCAAATCTTCAAAAATGATGAAAAACGGCGCGCTATAGTATGCCGTACGATATGGGCTATAGCCCACGGTCCAAAATGATGAGAAACGAGGCTAACTTTTTTTTTCAAAATTTCAAAAAACATGGGCTATAACCCATCGTTTTTGTCATTTCGTCATTTTTTTCAAATCCTCAAAAATGATGAAAAACTGCGCGCTATAGTATGCCGTACGATATGGGCTATAGCCCACGGTCCAAAATGATGAGAAACGAGGCTAACTTTTTTCAAAATTTAAAAAAACATGGGCTATAACCCATCGTTTTTGTCATTTCGTCATTTTTTTCAAATCTTCAAAAATGATGAAAAACGGCGCGCTATAGTATGCCGTACGATATGGGCTATAGCCCACGGTCCAAAATGATGAGAAACGAGGCTAACTTTTTTTTTCAAAAATTCAAAAAACATGGGCTATAACCCATCGTTTTTGTCATTTTGTCATTTTTTTCAAATCCTCAAAAATGATGAAAAACGGCGCGCTATAGTATGCCGTACGATATGGGCTATAGCCCATGGTCCAAAATGATGAGAAACGAGGCTAACTTTTTTTTTCAAAATTTCAAAAAACATGGGCTATAACCCATCGTTTTTGTCATTTCGTCATTTTTTTCAAATCTTAAAAAATGATGAAAAACGGCGCGCTATAGTATGCCGTACGATATGGGCTATAGCCCACGGTCCAAAATGATGAGAAACGAGGCTAACTTTTTTTTAATAAATTTCAAAAAACATGGGCTATAACCCATCGTTTTTGTCATTTTGTCATTTTTTTCAAATCCTCAAAAATGATGAAAAACGGCGCGCTATAGTATGCCGTACGATATGGGCTATAGCCCATGGTCCAAAATGGTGAGAAACGAGGCTAACTTTTTTTTTCAAAATTTCAAAAAACATGGGCTATAACCCATCGTTTTTGTCATTTCGTCATTTTTTTCAAATCTTAAAAAATGATGAAAAACGGCGCGCTATAGTATGCCGTACGATATGGGCTATAGCCCACGGTCCAAAATGATGAGAAACGAGGCTAACTTTTTTTTAATAAATTTCAAAAAACATGGGCTATAACCCATCGTTTTTGTCATTTCGTCATTTTTTTCAAATCTTCAAAAATGATGAAAAACTGCGCGCTATAGTATGCCGTACGATATGGGCTATAGCCCACGGTCCAAAATGATGAGAAACGAGGCTAACTTTTTTTTTCAAAATTTCAAAAAACATGGGCTATAACCCATCGTTTTTGTCATTTCGTCATTTTTTTCAAATCTTCAAAAATGATGAAAAACGGCGCGCTATAGTATGCCGTACGATATGGGCTATAGCCCACGGTCCAAAATGATGAGAAACGAGGCTAACTTTTTTTTTCAAATTTTCAAAAAACATGGGCTATAACCCATCGTTTTTGTCACTTCGTCATTTTTTTCAAATCTTCAAAAATGATGAAAAACTGCGCGCTATAGTATGCCGTACGATATGGGCTATAGCCCACGGTCCAAAATGATGAGAAACGAGGCTAACTTTTTTTTTCAAAATTTCAAAAAACATGGGCTATAACCCATCGTTTTTGTCATTTCGTCATTTTTTTCAAATCTTCAAAAATGATGAAAAACGGCGCGCTATAGTATGCCGTACGATATGGGCTATAGCCCACGGTCCAAAATGATGAGAAACGAGGCTAACTTTTTTTTTTTTAATTTCAAAAAACATGGGCTATAACCCATCGTTTTTGTCATTTCGTCATTTTTTTAAAATCCTCAAAAATGATGAAAAACGGTGCGCTATAGTATGCCGTACGATATGGGCTATAGCCCATGGTCCAAAATGATGAGAAACGAGGATAACCTTTTTTTTTTAAATTTCAAAAAACATGGGCTATAACCCATCGTTTTTGTCATTTCGTCATTTTTTTCAAATCTTCAAAAATGATGAAAAACGGCGCGCTATAGTATGCCGTACGATATGGGCTATAGCCCACGGTCCAAAATGATGAGAAACGAGGCTAACTTTTTTTTTCAAATTTTCAAAAAACATGGGGTATAACCCATCGTGTTTGTCATTTCGTCATTTTTTTCAAATCTTCAAAAATGATGAAAAACTGCGCGCTATAGTATGCCGTACGATATGGGCTATAGCCCACGGTCCAAAATGATGAGAAACGAGGCTAACCTTTTTTTTCAAATTTTCAAAAAACATGGGCTATAACCCATCGTTTTTGTCATTTCGTCATTTTTTTCAAATCTTCAAAAATGATGAAAAACTGCGCGCTATAGTATGCCGTACGATATGGGCTATAGCCCACGGTCCAAAATGATGAGAAACGAGGCTAACTTTTTTTTTCAAAATTTCAAAAAACATGGGCTATAACCCATCGTTTTTGTCATTTCGTCATTTTTTTCAAATCTTCAAAAATGATGAAAAACGGCGCGCTATAGTATGCCGTACGATATGGGCTATAGCCCACGGTCCAAAATGATGAGAAACGAGTCTAACTTTTTTTTTCAAAATTTCAAAAAACATGGGCTATAACCCATCGTTTTTGTCATTTCGTCATTTTTTTCAAATCCTCAAAAATGATGAAAAACGGCGCGCTATAGTATGCCGTACGATATGGGCTATAGCCCACGGTCCAAAATGATGAGAAACGAGGCTAACTTTTTTTTTCAAATTTTCAAAAAACATGGGCTATAACCCATCGTTTTTGTCATTTCGTCATTTTTTTCAAATCTTCAAAAATGATGAAAAACTGCGCGCTATAGTATGCCGTACGATATGGGCTATAGCCCACGGTCCAAAATGATGAGAAACGAGGCTAACTTTTTTTTTCAAAAATTCAAAAAACATGGGCTATAACCCATCGTTTTTGTCATTTTGTCATTTTTTTCAAATCCTCAAAAATGATGAAAAACGGCGCGCTATAGTATGCCGTACGATATGGGCTATAGCCCATGGTCCAAAATGATGAGAAACGAGGCTAACTTTTTTTTTCAAAATTTCAAAAAACATGGGCTATAACCCATCGTTTTTGTCATTTCGTCATTTTTTTCAAATCTTAAAAAATGATGAAAAACGGCGCGCTATAGTATGCCGTACGATATGGGCTATAGCCCACGGTCCAAAATGATGAGAAACGAGGCTAACTTTTTTTTAATAAATTTCAAAAAACATGGGCTATAACCCATCGTTTTTGTCATTTTGTCATTTTTTTCAAATCCTCAAAAATGATGAAAAACGGCGCGCTATAGTATGCCGTACGATATGGGCTATAGCCCATGGTCCAAAATGGTGAGAAACGAGGCTAACTTTTTTTTTCAAAATTTCAAAAAACATGGGCTATAACCCATCGTTTTTGTCATTTCGTCATTTTTTTCAAATCTTAAAAAATGATGAAAAACGGCGCGCTATAGTATGCCGTACGATATGGGCTATAGCCCACGGTCCAAAATGATGAGAAACGAGGCTAACTTTTTTTTAATAAATTTCAAAAAACATGGGCTATAACCCATCGTTTTTGTCATTTCGTCATTTTTTTCAAATCTTCAAAAATGATGAAAAACTGCGCGCTATAGTATGCCGTACGATATGGGCTATAGCCCACGGTCCAAAATGATGAGAAACGAGGCTAACTTTTTTTTTCAAAATTTCAAAAAACATGGGCTATAACCCATCGTTTTTGTCATTTCGTCATTTTTTTCAAATCTTCAAAAATGATGAAAAACGGCGCGCTATAGTATGCCGTACGATATGGGCTATAGCCCACGGTCCAAAATGATGAGAAACGAGGCTAACTTTTTTTTTCAAATTTTCAAAAAACATGGGCTATAACCCATCGTTTTTGTCACTTCGTCATTTTTTTCAAATCTTCAAAAATGATGAAAAACTGCGCGCTATAGTATGCCGTACGATATGGGCTATAGCCCACGGTCCAAAATGATGAGAAACGAGGCTAACTTTTTTTCCCAAAATTTCAAAAAACATGGGCTATAACCCATCGTTTTTGTCATTTCGTCATTTTTTTCAAATCTTCAAAAATGATGAAAAACGGCGCGCTATAGTATGCCGTACGATATGGGCTATAGCCCACGGTCCAAAATGATGAGAAACGAGGCTAACTTTTTTTTTTTTAATTTCAAAAAACATGGGCTATAACCCATCGTTTTTGTCATTTCGTCATTTTTTTCAAATCCTCAAAAATGATGAAAAACGGTGCGCTATAGTATGCCGTACGATATGGGCTATAGCCCATGGTCCAAAATGATGAGAAACGAGGATAACCTTTTTTTTTTAAATTTCAAAAAACATGGGCTATAACCCATCGTTTTTGTCATTTCGTCATTTTTTTCAAATCTTCAAAAATGATGAAAAACGGCGCGCTATAGTATGCCGTACGATATGGGCTATAGCCCACGGTCCAAAATGATGAGAAACGAGGCTAACTTTTTTTTTCAAATTTTCAAAAAACATGGGGTATAACCCATCGTGTTTGTCATTTCGTCATTTTTTTCAAATCTTCAAAAATGATGAAAAACTGCGCGCTATAGTATGCCGTACGATATGGGCTATAGCCCACGGTCCAAAATGATGAGAAACGAGGCTAACCTTTTTTTTCAAATTTTCAAAAAACATGGGCTATAACCCATCGTTTTTGTCATTTCGTCATTTTTTTCAAATCTTCAAAAATGATGAAAAACTGCGCGCTATAGTATGCCGTACGATATGGGCTATAGCCCACGGTCCAAAATGATGAGAAACGAGGCTAACTTTTTTTTTCAAAATTTCAAAAAACATGGGCTATAACCCATCGTTTTTGTCATTTCGTCATTTTTTTCAAATCTTCAAAAATGATGAAAAACTGCGCGCTATAGTATGCCGTACGATATGGGCTATAGCCCACGGTCCAAAATGATGAGAAACGAGGCTAACTTTTTTTTTCAAAATTTCAAAAAACATGGGCTATAACCCATCGTTTTTGTCATTTCGTCATTTTTTTCAAATCTTCAAAAATGATGAAAAACGGCGCGCTATAGTATGCCGTACGATATGGGCTATAGCCCACGGTCCAAAATGATGAGAAACGAGTCTAACTTTTTTTTTCAAAATTTCAAAAAACATGGGCTATAACCCATCGTTTTTGTCATTTCGTCATTTTTTTCAAATCCTCAAAAATGATGAAAAACGGCGCGCTATAGTATGCCGTACGATATGGGCTATAGCCCACGGTCCAAAATGATGAGAAACGAGGCTAACTTTTTTTTTCAAATTTTCAAAAAACATGGGCTATAACCCATCGTTTTTGTCATTTCGTCATTTTTTTCAAATCTTCAAAAATGATGAAAAACTGCGCGCTATAGTATGCCGTACGATATGGGCTATAGCCCACGGTCCAAAATGATGAGAAACGAGGCTAACTTTTTTTTTCAAAATTTCAAAAAACATGGGCTATAACCCATCGTTTTTGTCATTTCGTCATTTTTTTCAAATCTTCAAAAATGATGAAAAACGGCGCGCTATAGTATGCCGTACGATATGGGCTATAGCCCACGGTCCAAAATGATGAGAAACGAGGCTAACTTTTTTTTTCAAAATTTCAAAAAACATGGGCTATAACCCATCGTTTTTGTCATTTCGTCATTTTTTTCAAATCTTCAAAAATGATGAAAAACTGCGCGCTATAGTATGCCGTACGATATGGGCTATAGCCCACGGTCCAAAATGATGAGAAACGAGGCTAACTTTTTTTTTCAAAATTTCAAAAAACATGGGCTATAACCCATCGTTTTTGTCATTTCGTCATTTTTTTCAAATCTTCAAAAATGATGAAAAACGGCGCGCTATAGTATGCCGTACGATATGGGCTATAGCCCACGATCCAAAATGATGAGAAACGAGTCTAACTTTTTTTTTCAAAATTTCAAAAAACATGGGCTATAACCCATCGTTTTTGTCATTTCGTCATTTTTTTCAAATCCTCAAAAATGATGAAAAACGGCGCGCTATAGTATGCCGTACGATATGGGCTATAGCCCACGGTCCAAAATGATGAGAAACGAGGCTAACTTTTTTTTCCAAAATTTCAAAAAACATGGGCTATAACCCATCGTTTTTGTCATTTCGTCATTTTTTTTAAATCTTCAAAAATGATGAAAAACGGAGCGCTATAGTATGCCGTACGATATGGGCTATAGCCCACGGTCCAAAATGATGAGAAACGAGGCTAAGTTTTTTTTTCAAAATTTCAAAAAACATGGGCTATAACCCATCGTTTTTGTCATTTCGTCATTTTTTTCAAATCCTCAAAAATGATGAAAAACGGCGCGCTATAGTATGCCGTACGATATGGGCTATAGCCCATGGTCCAAAATGATGAGAAACGAGGCTAACTTTTTTTTTCAAAATTTCAAAAAACATGGAATATAACCCATCGTTTTTGTCATTTCGTCATTTTTTTCAAATCTTCAAAAATGATGAAAAACGGCGCGCTATAGTATGCCGTACGATATGGGCTATAGCCCACGGTCCAAAATGATGAGAAACGAGGCTAACTTTTTTTTTCAAATTTTCAAAAAACATGGGCTATAACCCATCGTTTTTGTCATTTCGTCATTTTTTTCAAATCCTCAAAAATGATGAAAAACGGCGCGCTATAGTATGCCGTACGATATGGGCTATAGCCCATGGTCCAAAATGATGAGAAATGAGGATAACCTTTTTTTTCAAAATTTCAAAAAACATGGGCTATAACCCATCGTTTTTGTCATTTCGTCATTTTTTTCAAATCTTCAAAAATGATGAAAAATGGCGCGCTATAGTATGCCGTACGATATGGGCTATAGCCCACGGTCCAAAATGATGAGAAACGAGGCTAACTTTTTTTTTCAAAATTTCAAAAAACATGGGCTATAACCCATCGTTTTTGTCATTTCGTCATTTTTTTCAAATCTTCAAAAATGATGAAAAACTGCGCGCTATAGTATGCCGTACGATATGGGCTATAGCCCATGGTCCAAAATGATGAGAAACGAGGCTAACATTTTTTTTCAAATTTTCAAAAAACATGGGCTATAACCCATCGTTTTTGTCATTTCGTCATTTTTTTCAAATCTTCAAAAATGATGAAAAACGGCGCGCTATAGTATGCCGTACGATATGGGCTATAGCCCACGGTCCAAAATGATGAGAAACGAGGCTAACTTTTTTTTCCAAAATTTCAAAAAACATGGGCTATAACCCATCGTTTTTGTCATTTCTTCATTTTTTTCAAATCTTCAAAAATGATGAAAAACTGCGCGCTATAGTATGCCGTACGATATGGGCTATAGCCCACGGTCCAAAATGATGAGAAACGAGGCTAACTTTTTTTTTCAAATTTTCAAAAAACATGGGCTATAACCCATCGTTTTTGTCATTTCGTCATTTTTTTCAAATCTTCAAAAATGATGAAAAACTGCGCGCTATAGTATGCCGTACGATATGGGCTATAGCCCACGGTCCAAAATGATGAGAAACGAGGCTAACTCTTTTTTTCAAATTTTCAAAAAACATGGGCTATAACCCATCGTTTTTGTCATTTCGTCATTTTTTTCAAATCTTCAAAAATGATGAAAAACGGCGCGCTATAGTATGCCGTACGATATGGGCTATAGCCCACGGTCCAAAATGATGAGAAACGAGGCTAACTTTTTTTTCCAAAATTTCAAAAAACATGGGCTATAACCCATCGTTTTTGTCATTTCGTCATTTTTTTCAAATCTTCAAAAATGATGAAAAACTGCGCGCTATAGTATGCCGTACGATATGGGCTATAGCCCACGGTCCAAAATGATGAGAAACGAGGCTAACTTTTTTTTTCAAAATTTCAAAAAACATGGGCTATAACCCGTCGTTTTTGTCATTTCGTCATTTTTTTCAAATCTTCAAAAATGATGAAAAACGGCGCGCTATAGTATGCCGTACGATATGGGCTATAGCCCACGGTCCAAAATGATGAGAAACGAGGCTAACTTTTTTTTTCAAAATTTCAAAAAACATGGGCTATAACCCATCGTTTTTGTCATTTCTTCATTTTTTTCAAATCTTCAAAAATGATGAAAAACTGCGCGCTATAGTATGCCGTACGATATGGGCTATAACCCACGGTCCAAAATGATGAGAAACGAGGCTAACTTTTTTTTTCAAATTTTCAAAAAACATGGGCTATAACCCATCGTTTTTGTCATTTCGTCATTTTTTTAAAATCCTCAAAAATGATGAAAAACGGCGCGCTATAGTATGCCGTACGATATGGGCTATAGCCCATGGTCCAAAATGATGAGAAACAAGGATAACTTTTTTTTCAAATTTAAAAAAAACATGGGCTATAACCCATCGTTTTTTTCATTTCGTCATTTTTTTCAAATCTTCAAAAATGATGAAAAACTGCGCGCTATAGTATGCCGTACGATATGGGCTATAGCCCACGGTCCAAAATGATGAGAAACGAGGCTAACTTTTTTTTTCAAAATTTCAAAAAACATGGGCTATAACCCATCGTTTTTGTCATTTCGTCATTTTTTTCAAATCTTCAAAAATGATGAAAAACGGCGCGCTATAGTATGCCGTACGATATGGGCTATAGCCCACGATCCAAAATGATGAGAAACGAGTCTAACTTTTTTTTTCAAAATTTCAAAAAACATGGGCTATAACCCATCGTTTTTGTCATTTCGTCATTTTTTTCAAATCCTCAAAAATGATGAAAAACGGCGCGCTATAGTATGCCGTACGATATGGGCTATAGCCCACGGTCCAAAATGATGAGAAACGAGGCTAACTTTTTTTTCCAAAATTTCAAAAAACATGGGCTATAACCCATCGTTTTTGTCATTTCGTCATTTTTTTTTAAATCTTCAAAAATGATGAAAAACGGAGCGCTATAGTATGCCGTACGATATGGGCTATAGCCCACGGTCCAAAATGATGAGAAACGAGGCTAAGTTTTTTTTTCAAAATTTCAAAAAACATGGGCTATAACCCATCGTTTTTGTCATTTCGTCATTTTTTTCAAATCCTCAAAAATGATGAAAAACGGCGCGCTATAGTATGCCGTACGATATGGGCTATAGCCCATGGTCCAAAATGATGAGAAACGAGGCTAACTTTTTTTTTCAAAATTTCAAAAAACATGGAATATAACCCATCGTTTTTGTCATTTCGTCATTTTTTTCAAATCTTCAAAAATGATGAAAAACGGCGCGCTATAGTATGCCGTACGATATGGGCTATAGCCCACGGTCCAAAATGATGAGAAACGAGGCTAACTTTTTTTTTCAAATTTTCAAAAAACATGGGCTATAACCCATCGTTTTTGTCATTTCGTCATTTTTTTCAAATCCTCAAAAATGATGAAAAACGGCGCGCTATAGTATGCCGTACGATATGGGCTATAGCCCATGGTCCAAAATGATGAGAAATGAGGATAACCTTTTTTTTCAAAATTTCAAAAAACATGGGCTATAACCCATCGTTTTTGTCATTTCGTCATTTTTTTCAAATCTTCAAAAATGATGAAAAATGGCGCGCTATAGTATGCCGTACGATATGGGCTATAGCCCACGGTCCAAAATGATGAGAAACGAGGCTAACTTTTTTTTTCAAAATTTCAAAAAACATGGGCTATAACCCATCGTTTTTGTCATTTCGTCATTTTTTTCAAATCTTCAAAAATGATGAAAAACTGCGCGCTATAGTATGCCGTACGATATGGGCTATAGCCCATGGTCCAAAATGATGAGAAACGAGGCTAACATTTTTTTTCAAATTTTCAAAAAACATGGGCTATAACCCATCGTTTTTGTCATTTCGTCATTTTTTTCAAATCTTCAAAAATGATGAAAAACGGCGCGCTATAGTATGCCGTACGATATGGGCTATAGCCCACGGTCCAAAATGATGAGAAACGAGGCTAACTTTTTTTTCCAAAATTTCAAAAAACATGGGCTATAACCCATCGTTTTTGTCATTTCTTCATTTTTTTCAAATCTTCAAAAATGATGAAAAACTGCGCGCTATAGTATGCCGTACGATATGGGCTATAGCCCACGGTCCAAAATGATGAGAAACGAGGCTAACTTTTTTTTTCAAATTTTCAAAAAACATGGGCTATAACCCATCGTTTTTGTCATTTCGTCATTTTTTTCAAATCTTCAAAAATGATGAAAAACTGCGCGCTATAGTATGCCGTACGATATGGGCTATAGCCCACGGTCCAAAATGATGAGAAACGAGGCTAACTCTTTTTTTCAAATTTTCAAAAAACATGGGCTATAACCCATCGTTTTTGTCATTTCGTCATTTTTTTCAAATCTTCAAAAATGATGAAAAACGGCGCGCTATAGTATGCCGTACGATATGGGCTATAGCCCACGGTCCAAAATGATGAGAAACGAGGCTAACTTTTTTTTCCAAAATTTCAAAAAACATGGGCTATAACCCATCGTTTTTGTCATTTCGTCATTTTTTTCAAATCTTCAAAAATGATGAAAAACTGCGCGCTATAGTATGCCGTACGATATGGGCTATAGCCCACGGTCCAAAATGATGAGAAACGAGGCTAACTTTTTTTTTCAAAATTTCAAAAAACATGGGCTATAACCCGTCGTTTTTGTCATTTCGTCATTTTTTTCAAATCTTCAAAAATGATGAAAAACGGCGCGCTATAGTATGCCGTACGATATGGGCTATAGCCCACGGTCCAAAATGATGAGAAACGAGGCTAACTTTTTTTTTCAAAATTTCAAAAAACATGGGCTATAACCCATCGTTTTTGTCATTTCTTCATTTTTTTCAAATCTTCAAAAATGATGAAAAACTGCGCGCTATAGTATGCCGTACGATATGGGCTATAACCCACGGTCCAAAATGATGAGAAACGAGGCTAACTTTTTTTTTCAAATTTTCAAAAAACATGGGCTATAACCCATCGTTTTTGTCATTTCGTCATTTTTTTAAAATCCTCAAAAATGATGAAAAACGGCGCGCTATAGTATGCCGTACGATATGGGCTATAGCCCATGGTCCAAAATGATGAGAAACAAGGATAACTTTTTTTTCAAATTTAAAAAAAACATGGGCTATAACCCATCGTTTTTGTCATTTCGTCATTTTTTTCAAATCTTCAAAAATGATGAAAAACGGCGCGCTATAGTATGCCGTACGATATGGGCTATAGCCCACGGTCCAAAATGATGAGAAACGAGGCTAACTTTTTTTTTCAAAATTTCAAAAAACATGGGCTATAACCCATCGTTTTTGTCATTTCGTCATTTTTTTCAAATCTTCAAAAATGATGAAAAACTGCGCGCTATAGTATGCCGTACGATATGGGCTATAGCCCACAGTCCAAAATGATGAGAAACGAGGCTAACCTTTTTTTTCAAAATTTCAAAAAACATGGGCTATAACCCATCGTTTTTGTCATTTCGTCATTTTTTTCAAATCTTCAAAAATGATGAAAAACGGCGCGCTATAGTATGCCGTACGATATGGGCTATAGCCCACGGTCCAAAATGATGAGAAACGAGGCTAACTTTTTTTTCCAAAATTTCAAAAAACATGGGCTATAACCCATCGTTTTTGTCATTTCGTCATTTTTTTCAAATCTTCAAAAATGATGAAAAACGGCGCGCTATAGTATGCCGTACGATATGGGCTATAGCCCACGGTCCAAAATGATGAGAAACGAGGCTAACTTTTTTTCCCAAAATTTCAAAAAACATGGGCTATAACCCATCGTTTTTGTCATTTCGTCATTTTTTTCAAATCTTCAAAAATGATGAAAAACTGCGCGCTATAGTATGCCGTACGATATGGGCTATAGCCCACGGTCCAAAATGATGAGAAACGAGGCTAACTTTTTTTTTCAAAATTTCAAAAAACATGGGCTATAACCCATCGTTTTTGTCATTTCGTCATTTTTTTCAAATCTTCAAAAATGATGAAAAACGGCGCGCTATAGTATGCCGTACGATATGGGCTATAGCCCACGGTCCAAAATGATGAGAAACGAGGCTAACTTTTTTTTCCAAAATTTCAAAAAACATGGGCTATAACCCATCGTTTTTGTCATTTCGTCATTTTTTTCAAATCTTCAAAAATGATGAAAAACTGCGCGCTATAGTATGCCGTACGATATGGGCTATAGCCCACGGTCCAAAATGATGAGAAACGAGGCTAACTTTTTTTTTCAAATTTTCACAAAACATGGGCTATAACCCATCGTTTTTGTCATTTCGTCATTTTTTTCAAATCTTCAAAAATGATGAAAAACTGCGCGCTATAGTATGCCGTACGATATGGGCTATAGCCCACGGTCCAAAATGATGAGAAACGAGGCTAACTTTTTTTTTCAAAATTTCAAAAAACATGGGCTATAACCCATCGTTTTTGTCATTTCGTCATTTTTTTCAAATCTTCAAAAATGATGAAAAACGGCGCGCTATAGTATGCCGTACGATATGGGCTATAGCCCACGGTCCAAAATGATGAGAAACGAGGCTAACTTTTTTTTTCAAAATTTCAAAAAACATGGGCTATAACCCATCGTTTTTGTCATTTCGTCATTTTTTTCAAATCTTCAAAAATGATGAAAAACTGCGCGCTATAGTATGCCGTACGATATGGGCTATAGCCCACGGTCCAAAATGATGAGAAACGAGGCTAACTTTTTTTTTCAAAATTTCAAAAAACATGGGCTATAACCCATCGTTTTTGTCATTTCGTCATTTTTTTCAAATCTTCAAAAATGATGAAAAACGGCGCGCTATAGTATGCCGTACGATATGGGCTATAGCCCACGATCCAAAATGATGAGAAACGAGTCTAACTTTTTTTTTCAAAATTTCAAAAAACATGGGCTATAACCCATCGTTTTTGTCATTTCGTCATTTTTTTCAAATCCTCAAAAATGATGAAAAACGGCGCGCTATAGTATGCCGTACGATATGGGCTATAGCCCACGGTCCAAAATGATGAGAAACGAGGCTAACTTTTTTTTTCAAAATTTCAAAAAACATGGGCTATAACCCATCGTTTTTGTCATTTCGTCATTTTTTTCAAATCTTCAAAAATGATGAAAAACGGAGCGCTATAGTATGCCGTACGATATGGGCTATAGCCCACGGTCCAAAATGATGAGAAACGAGGCTAAGTTTTTTTTTCAAAATTTCAAAAAACATGGGCTATAACCCATCGTTTTTGTCATTTCGTCATTTTTTTCAAATCCTCAAAAATGATGAAAAACGGCGCGCTATAGTATGCCGTACGATATGGGCTATAGCCCATGGTCCAAAATGATGAGAAACGAGGCTAACTTTTTTTTTCAAAATTTCAAAAAACATGGAATATAACCCATCGTTTTTGTCATTTCGTCATTTTTTTCAAATCTTCAAAAATGATGAAAAACGGCGCGCTATAGTATGCCGTACGATATGGGCTATAGCCCACGGTCCAAAATGATGAGAAACGAGGCTAACTTTTTTTTTCAAATTTTCAAAAAACATGGGCTATAACCCATCGTTTTTGTCATTTCGTCATTTTTTTCAAATCCTCAAAAATGATGAAAAACGGCGCGCTATAGTATGCCGTACGATATGGGCTATAGCCCATGGTCCAAAATGATGAGAAATGAGGATAACCTTTTTTTTCAAAATTTCAAAAAACATGGGCTATAACCCATCGTTTTTGTCATTTCGTCATTTTTTTCAAATCTTCAAAAATGATGAAAAACGGCGCGCTATAGTATGCCGTACGATATGGGCTATAGCCCACGGTCCAAAATGATGAGAAACGAGGCTAACTTTTTTTTTCAAAATTTCAAAAAACATGGGCTATAACCCATCGTTTTTGTCATTTCGTCATTTTTTTCAAATCTTCAAAAATGATGAAAAACGGCGCGCTATAGTATGCCGTACGATATGGGCTATAGCCCACGGTCCAAAATGATGAGAAACGAGGCTAACTTTTTTTTTCAAAATTTCAAAAAACATGGGCTATAACCCATCGTTTTTGTAATTTCGTCATTTTTTTCAAATCTTCAAAAATGATGAAAAACTGCGCGCTATAGTATGCCGTACGATATGGGCTATAGCCCACGGTCCAAAATGATGAGAAACGAGGCTAACTTTTTTTTTCAAATTTTCAAAAAACATGGGCTATAACCCATCGTTTTTGTCATTTCGTCATTTTTTTAAAATCCTCAAAAATGATGAAAAACGGCGCGCTATAGTATGCCGTACGATATGGGCTATAGCCCATGGTCCAAAATGATGAGAAACGAGGATAACTTTTTTTTCAAAATTTCAAAAAACATGGGCTATAACCCATCGTTTTTGTCATTTCGTCATTTTTTTCAAATCTTCAAAAATGATGAAAAACGGCGCGCTATAGTATGCCGTACGATATGGGCTATAGCCCACGGTCCAAAATGATGAGAAACGAGGCTAACTTTTTTTTCCAACATTTCAAAAAACATGGGCTATAACCCATCGTTTTTGTCATTTCGTCATTTTTTTCAAATCTTCAAAAATGATGAAAAACTGCGCGCTATAGTATGCCGTACGATATGGGCTATAGCCCACAGTCCAAAATAATGAGAAACGAGGCTAACTTTTTTTTTCAAAATTTCAAAAAACATGGGCTATAACCCATCGTTTTTGTCATTTCGTCATTTTTTTCAAATCTTCAAAAATGATGAAAAACGGCGCGCTATAGTATGCCGTACGATATGGGCTATAGCCCACGGTCCAAAATGATGAGAAACGAGGCCAACTTTTTTTTTCAAAATTTCAAAAAACATGGGCTATAACCCATCGTTTTTGTCATTTCGTCATTTTTTTTCAAATCTTCAAAAATGATGAAAAACGGCGCGCTATAGTATGCCGTACGATATGGGCTATAGCCCACGGTCCAAAATGATGAGAAACGAGGCTAACTTTTTTTTCCAAAATTTCAAAAAACATGGGCTATAACCCATCGTTTTTGTCATTTCGTCATTTTTTTCAAATCTTCAAAAATGATGAAAAACTGCGCGCTATAGTATGCCGTACGATATGGGCTATAGCCCACGGTCCAAAATGATGAGAAACGAGGCTAACTTTTTTTTTCAAAATTTCAAAAAACATGGGCTATAACCCATCGTTTTTGTCATTTCGTCATTTTTTTCAAATCTTCAAAAATGATGAAAAACGGCGCGCTATAGTATGCCGTACGATATGGGCTATAGCCCACGGTCCAAAATGATGAGAAACGAGGCTAACTTTTTTTTTCAAAATTTCAAAAAACATGGGCTATAACCCATCGTTTTTGTCATTTCGTCATTTTTTTCAAATCCTCAAAAATGATGAAAAACTGCGCGCTATAGTATGCCGTACGATATGGGCTATAGCCCACGGTCCAAAATGATGAGAAACGAGGCTAACTTTTTTCAAAATTAAAAAAAACATGGGCTATAACCCATCGTTTTTGTCATTTCGTCATTTTTTTCAAATCTTCAAAAATGATGAAAAACGGCGCGCTATAGTATGCCGTACGATATGGGCTATAGCCCACGGTCCAAAATGATGAGAAACGAGGCTAACTTTTTTTTTCAAAAATTCAAAAAACATGGGCTATAACCCATCGTTTTTGTCATTTTGTCATTTTTTTCAAATCCTCAAAAATGATGAAAAACGGCGCGCTATAGTATGCCGTACGATATGGGCTATAGCCCATGGTCCAAAATGATGAGAAACGAGGCTAACTTTTTTTTTCAAAATTTCAAAAAACATGGGCTATAACCCATCGTTTTTGTCATTTCGTCATTTTTTTCAAATCTTAAAAAATGATGAAAAACGGCGCGCTATAGTATGCCGTACGATATGGGCTATAGCCCACGGTCCAAAATGATGAGAAACGAGGCTAACTTTTTTTTAATAAATTTCAAAAAACATGGGCTATAACCCATCGTTTTTGTCATTTTGTCATTTTTTTCAAATCCTCAAAAATGATGAAAAACGGCGCGCTATAGTATGCCGTACGATATGGGCTATAGCCCATGGTCCAAAATGGTGAGAAACGAGGCTAACTTTTTTTTTCAAAATTTCAAAAAACATGGGCTATAACCCATCGTTTTTGTCATTTCGTCATTTTTTTCAAATCTTAAAAAATGATGAAAAACGGCGCGCTATAGTATGCCGTACGATATGGGCTATAGCCCACGGTCCAAAATGATGAGAAACGAGGCTAACTTTTTTTTAATAAATTTCAAAAAACATGGGCTATAACCCATCGTTTTTGTCATTTCGTCATTTTTTTCAAATCTTCAAAAATGACGAAAAACTGCGCGCTATAGTATGCCGTACGATATGGGCTATAGCCCACGGTCCAAAATGATGAGAAACGAGGCTAACTTTTTTTTTCAAAATTTCAAAAAACATGGGCTATAACCCATCGTTTTTGTCATTTCGTCATTTTTTTCAAATCTTCAAAAATGATGAAAAACGGCGCGCTATAGTATGCCGTACGATATGGGCTATAGCCCACGGTCCAAAATGATGAGAAACGAGGCTAACTTTTTTTTTCAAATTTTCAAAAAACATGGGCTATAACCCATCGTTTTTGTCACTTCGTTATTTTTTTCAAATCTTCAAAAATGATGAAAAACTGCGCGCTATAGTATGCCGTACGATATGGGCTATAGCCCACGGTCCAAAATGATGAGAAACGAGGCTAACTTTTTTTTTCAAAATTTCAAAAAACATGGGCTATAACCCATCGTTTTTGTCATTTCGTCATTTTTTTCAAATCTTCAAAAATGATGAAAAACGGCGCGCTATAGTATGCCGTACGATATGGGCTATAGCCCACGGTCCAAAATGATGAGAAACGAGGCTAACTTTTTTTTTTTTAATTTAAAAAAACATGGGCTATAACCCATCGTTTTTGTCATTTCGTCATTTTTTTCAAATCCTCAAAAATGATGAAAAACGGTGCGCTATAGTATGCCGTACGATATGGGCTATAGCCCATGGTCCAAAATGATGAGAAACGAGGATAACCTTTTTTTTTTAAATTTCAAAAAACATGGGCTATAACCCATCGTTTTTGTCATTTCGTCATTTTTTTCAAATCTTCAAAAATGATGAAAAACGGCGCGCTATAGTATGCCGTACGATATGGGCTATAGCCCACGGTCCAAAATGATGAGAAACGAGGCTAACTTTTTTTTTCAAATTTTCAAAAAACATGGGGTATAACCCATCGTGTTTGTCATTTCGTCATTTTTTTCAAATCTTCAAAAATGATGAAAAACTGCGCGCTATAGTATGCCGTACGATATGGGCTATAGCCCACGGTCCAAAATGATGAGAAACGAGGCTAACCTTTTTTTTCAAATTTTCAAAAAACATGGGCTATAACCCATCGTTTTTGTCATTTCGTCATTTTTTTCAAATCTTCAAAAATGATGAAAAACTGCGCGCTATAGTATGCCGTACGATATGGGCTATAGCCCACGGTCCAAAATGATGAGAAACGAGGCTAACTTTTTTTTTCAAAATTTCAAAAAACATGGGCTATAACCCATCGTTTTTGTCATTTCGTCATTTTTTTCAAATCTTCAAAAATGATGAAAAACTGCGCGCTATAGTATGCCGTACGATATGGGCTATAGCCCACGGTCCAAAATGATGAGAAACGAGGCTAACTTTTTTTTTCAAAATTTCAAAAAACATGGGCTATAACCCATCGTTTTTGTCATTTCGTCATTTTTTTCAAATCTTCAAAAATGATGAAAAACGGCGCGCTATAGTATGCCGTACGATATGGGCTATAGCCCACGGTCCAAAATGATGAGAAACAAGTCTAACTTTTTTTTTCAAAATTTCAAAAAACATGGGCTATAACCCATCGTTTTTGTCATTTCGTCATTTTTTTCAAATCCTCAAAAATGATGAAAAACGGCGCGCTATAGTATGCCGTACGATATGGGCTATAGCCCACGGTCCAAAATGATGAGAAACGAGGCTAACTTTTTTTTTCAAATTTTCAAAAAACATGGGCTATAACCCATCGTTTTTGTCATTTCGTCATTTTTTTCAAATCTTCAAAAATGATGAAAAACTGCGCGCTATAGTATGCCGTACGATATGGGCTATAGCCCACGGTCCAAAATGATGAGAAACGAGGCTAACTTTTTTTTTCAAAATTTCAAAAAACATGGGCTATAACCCATCGTTTTTGTCATTTCGTCATTTTTTTCAAATCTTCAAAAATGATGAAAAACGGCGCGCTATAGTATGCCGTACGATATGGGCTATAGCCCACGGTCCAAAATGATGAGAAACGAGGCTAACTTTTTTTTTCAAAATTTCAAAAAACATGGGCTATAACCCATCGTTTTTGTCATTTCGTCATTTTTTTCAAATCTTCAAAAATGATGAAAAACTGCGCGCTATAGTATGCCGTACGATATGGGCTATAGCCCACGGTCCAAAATGATGAGAAACGAGGCTAACTTTTTTTTTCAAAATTTCAAAAAACATGGGCTATAACCCATCGTTTTTGTCATTTCGTCATTTTTTTCAAATCTTCAAAAATGATGAAAAACGGCGCGCTATAGTATGCCGTACGATATGGGCTATAGCCCACGATCCAAAATGATGAGAAACGAGTCTAACTTTTTTTTTTCAAAATTTCAAAAAACATGGGCTATAACCCATCGTTTTTGTCATTTCGTCATTTTTTTCAAATCCTCAAAAATGATGAAAAACGGCGCGCTATAGTATGCCGTACGATATGGGCTATAGCCCACGGTCCAAAATGATGAGAAACGAGGCTAACTTTTTTTTCCAAAATTTCAAAAAACATGGGCTATAACCCATCGTTTTTGTCATTTCGTCATTTTTTTTAAATCTTCAAAAATGATGAAAAACGGAGCGCTATAGTATGCCGTACGATATGGGCTATAGCCCACGGTCCAAAATGATGAGAAACGAGGCTAAGTTTTTTTTTCAAAATTTCAAAAAACATGGGCTATAACCCATCGTTTTTGTCATTTCGTCATTTTTTTCAAATCCTCAAAAATGATGAAAAACGGCGCGCTATAGTATGCCGTACGATATGGGCTATAGCCCATGGTCCAAAATGATGAGAAACGAGGCTAACTTTTTTTTTCAAAATTTCAAAAAACATGGAATATAACCCATCGTTTTTGTCATTTCGTCATTTTTTTCAAATCTTCAAAAATGATGAAAAACGGCGCGCTATAGTATGCCGTACGATATGGGCTATAGCCCACGGTCCAAAATGATGAGAAACGAGGCTAACTTTTTTTTTCAAATTTTCAAAAAACATGGGCTATAACCCATCGTTTTTGTCATTTCGTCATTTTTTTCAAATCCTCAAAAATGATGAAAAACGGCGCGCTATAGTATGCCGTACGATATGGGCTATAGCCCATGGTCCAAAATGATGAGAAATGAGGATAACCTTTTTTTTCAAAATTTCAAAAAACATGGGCTATAACCCATCGTTTTTGTCATTTCGTCATTTTTTTCAAATCTTCAAAAATGATGAAAAACGGCGCGCTATAGTATGCCGTACGATATGGGCTATAGCCCACGGTCCAAAATGATGAGAAACGAGGCTAACTTTTTTTTTCAAAATTTCAAAAAACATGGGCTATAACCCATCGTTTTTGTCATTTCGTCATTTTTTTCAAATCTTCAAAAATGATGAAAAACTGCGCGCTATAGTATGCCGTACGATATGGGCTATAGCCCATGGTCCAAAATGATGAGAAACGAGGCTAACTTTTTTTTTCAAATTTTCAAAAAACATGGGCTATAACCCATCGTTTTTGTCATTTCGTCATTTTTTTCAAATCTTCAAAAATGATGAAAAACGGCGCGCTATAGTATGCCGTACGATATGGGCTATAGCCCACGGTCCAAAATGATGAGAAACGAGGCTAACTTTTTTTTCCAAAATTTCAAAAAACATGGGCTATAACCCATCGTTTTTGTCATTTCTTCATTTTTTTCAAATCTTCAAAAATGATGAAAAACTGCGCGCTATAGTATGCCGTACGATATGGGCTATAGCCCACGGTCCAAAATGATGAGAAACGAGGCTAACTTTTTTTTTCAAATTTTCAAAAAACATGGGCTATAACCCATCGTTTTTGTCATTTCGTCATTTTTTTCAAATCTTCAAAAATGATGAAAAACTGCGCGCTATAGTATGCCGTACGATATGGGCTATAGCCCACGGTCCAAAATGATGAGAAACGAGGCTAACTCTTTTTTTCAAATTTTCAAAAAACATGGGCTATAACCCATCGTTTTTGTCATTTCGTCATTTTTTTCAAATCTTCAAAAATGATGAAAAACGGCGCGCTATAGTATGCCGTACGATATGGGCTATAGCCCACGGTCCAAAATGATGAGAAACGAGGCTAACTTTTTTTTTCCAAAATTTCAAAAAACATGGGCTATAACCCATCGTTTTTGTCATTTCGTCATTTTTTTCAAATCTTCAAAAATGATGAAAAACTGCGCGCTATAGTATGCCGTACGATATGGGCTATAGCCCACGGTCCAAAATGATGAGAAACGAGGCTAACTTTTTTTTTCAAAATTTCAAAAAACATGGGCTATAACCCGTCGTTTTTGTCATTTCGTCATTTTTTTCAAATCTTCAAAAATGATGAAAAACGGCGCGCTATAGTATGCCGTACGATATGGGCTATAGCCCACGGTCCAAAATGATGAGAAACGAGGCTAACTTTTTTTTCAAAATTTCAAAAAACATGGGCTATAACCCATCGTTTTTGTCATTTCTTCATTTTTTTCAAATCTTCAAAAATGATGAAAAACTGCGCGCTATAGTATGCCGTACGATATGGGCTATAGCCCACGGTCCAAAATGATGAGAAACGAGGCTAACTTTTTTTTTCAAATTTTCAAAAAACATGGGCTATAACCCATCGTTTTTGTCATTTCGTCATTTTTTTAAAATCCTCAAAAATGATGAAAAACGGCGCGCTATAGTATGCCGTACGATATGGGCTATAGCCCATGGTCCAAAATGATGAGAAACAAGGATAACTTTTTTTTCAAATTTAAAAAAAACATGGGCTATAACCCATCGTTTTTGTCATTTCGTCATTTTTTTCAAATCTTCAAAAATGATGAAAAACGGCGCGCTATAGTATGCCGTACGATATGGGCTATAGCCCACGGTCCAAAATGATGAGAAACGAGGCTAACTTTTTTTTTCAAAATTTCAAAAAACATGGGCTATAACCCATCGTTTTTGTCATTTCGTCATTTTTTTCAAATCTTCAAAAATGATGAAAAACTGCGCGCTATAGTATGCCGTACGATATGGGCTATAGCCCACAGTCCAAAATGATGAGAAACGAGGCTAACCTTTTTTTTCAAAATTTCAAAAAACATGGGCTATAACCCATCGTTTTTGTCATTTCGTCATTTTTTTCAAATCTTCAAAAATGATGAAAAACGGCGCGCTATAGTATGCCGTACGATATGGGCTATAGCCCACGGTCCAAAATGATGAGAAACGAGGCTAACTTTTTTTTCCAAAATTTCAAAAAACATGGGCTATAACCCATCGTTTTTGTCATTTCGTCATTTTTTTCAAATCTTCAAAAATGATGAAAAACTGCGCGCTATAGTATGCCGTACGATATGGGCTATAGCCCACGGTCCAAAATGATGAGAAACGAGGCTAACTTTTTTTTTCAAAATTTCAAAAAACATGGGCTATAACCCATCGTTTTTGTCATTTCGTCATTTTTTTCAAATCTTCAAAAATGATGAAAAACGGCGCGCTATAGTATGCCGTACGATATGGGCTATAGCCCACGGTCCAAAATGATGAGAAACGAGGCTAACTTTTTTTTCCAAAATTTCAAAAAACATGGGCTATAACCCATCGTTTTTGTCATTTCGTCATTTTTTTCAAATCTTCAAAAATGATGAAAAACTGCGCGCTATAGTATGCCGTACGATATGGGCTATAGCCCACGGTCCAAAATGATGAGAAACGAGGCTAACTTTTTTTTTCAAATTTTCAAAAAACATGGGCTATAACCCATCGTTTTTGTCATTTCGTCATTTTTTTCAAATCTTCAAAAATGATGAAAAACTGCGCGCTATAGTATGCCGTACGATATGGGCTATAGCCCACGGTCCAAAATGTAGAGAAACGAGGCTAACTTTTTTTTTCAAAATTTCAAAAAACATGGGCTATAACCCATCGTTTTTGTCATTTCGTCATTTTTTTCAAATCTTCAAAAATGATGAAAAACGGCGCGCTATAGTATGCCGTACGATATGGGCTATAGCCCACGGTCCAAAATGATGAGAAACGAGGCTAACTTTTTTTTTCAAAATTTCAAAAAACATGGGCTATAACCCATCGTTTTTGTCATTTCGTCATTTTTTTCAAATCTTCAAAAATGATGAAAAACTGCGCGCTATAGTATGCCGTACGATATGGGCTATAGCCCACGGTCCAAAATGATGAGAAACGAGGCTAACTTTTTTTTTCAAAATTTCAAAAAACATGGGCTATAACCCATCGTTTTTGTCATTTCGTCATTTTTTTCAAATCTTCAAAAATGATGAAAAACGGAGCGCTATAGTATGCCGTACGATATGGGCTATAGCCCACGGTCCAAAATGATGAGAAACGAGGCTAAGTTTTTTTTTCAAAATTTCAAAAAACATGGGCTATAACCCATCGTTTTTGTCATTTCGTCATTTTTTTCAAATCCTCAAAAATGATGAAAAACGGCGCGCTATAGTATGCCGTACGATATGGGCTATAGCCCATGGTCCAAAATGATGAGAAACGAGGCTAACTTTTTTTTTCAAAATTTCAAAAAACATGGAATATAACCCATCGTTTTTGTCATTTCGTCATTTTTTTCAAATCTTCAAAAATGATGAAAAACGGCGCGCTATAGTATGCCGTACGATATGGGCTATAGCCCACGGTCCAAAATGATGAGAAACGAGGCTAACTTTTTTTTTCAAATTTTCAAAAAACATGGGCTATAACCCATCGTTTTTGTCATTTCGTCATTTTTTTCAAATCCTCAAAAATGATGAAAAACGGCGCGCTATAGTATGCCGTACGATATGGGCTATAGCCCATGGTCCAAAATGATGAGAAATGAGGATAACCTTTTTTTTCAAAATTTCAAAAAACATGGGCTATAACCCATCGTTTTTGTCATTTCGTCATTTTTTTCAAATCTTCAAAAATGATGAAAAACGGCGCGCTATAGTATGCCGTACGATATGGGCTATAGCCCACGGTCCAAAATGATGAGAAACGAGGCTAACTTTTTTTTTCAAAATTTCAAAAAACATGGGCTATAACCCATCGTTTTTGTCATTTCGTCATTTTTTTCAAATCTTCAAAAATGATGAAAAACGGCGCGCTATAGTATGCCGTACGATATGGGCTATAGCCCACGGTCCAAAATGATGAGAAACGAGGCTAACTTTTTTTTTCAAAATTTCAAAAAACATGGGCTATAACCCATCGTTTTTGTAATTTCGTCATTTTTTTCAAATCTTCAAAAATGATGAAAAACTGCGCGCTATAGTATGCCGTACGATATGGGCTATAGCCCACGGTCCAAAATGATGAGAAACGAGGCTAACTTTTTTTTTCAAATTTTCAAAAAACATGGGCTATAACCCATCGTTTTTGTCATTTCGTCATTTTTTTAAAATCCTCAAAAATGATGAAAAACGGCGCGCTATAGTATGCCGTACGATATGGGCTATAGCCCATGGTCCAAAATGATGAGAAACGAGGATAACTTTTTTTTCAAAATTTCAAAAAACATGGGCTATAACCCATCGTTTTTGTCATTTCGTCATTTTTTTCAAATCTTCAAAAATGATGAAAAACGGCGCGCTATAGTATGCCGTACGATATGGGCTATAGCCCACGGTCCAAAATGATGAGAAACGAGGCTAACTTTTTTTCCCAAAATTTCAAAAAACATGGGCTATAACCCATCGTTTTTGTCATTTCGTCATTTTTTTCAAATCTTCAAAAATGATGAAAAACTGCGCGCTATAGTATGCCGTACGATATGGGCTATAGCCCACAGTCCAAAATGATGAGAAACGAGGCTAACTTTTTTTTTCAAAATTTCAAAAAACATGGGCTATAACCCATCGTTTTTGTCATTTCGTCATTTTTTTCAAATCTTCAAAAATGATGAAAAACGGCGCGCTATAGTATGCCGTACGATATGGGCTATAGCCCACGGTCCAAAATGATGAGAAACGAGGCCAACTTTTTTTTTCAAAATTTCAAAAAACATGGGCTATAACCCATCGTTTTTGTCATTTCGTCATTTTTTTTCAAATCTTCAAAAATGATGAAAAACGGCGCGCTATAGTATGCCGTACGATATGGGCTATAGCCCACGGTCCAAAATGATGAGAAACGAGGCTAACTTTTTTTTCCAAAATTTCAAAAAACATGGGCTATAACCCATCGTTTTTGTCATTTCGTCATTTTTTTCAAATCTTCAAAAATGATGAAAAACTGCGCGCTATAGTATGCCGTACGATATGGGCTATAGCCCACGGTCCAAAATGATGAGAAACGAGGCTAACTTTTTTTTTCAAAATTTCAAAAAACATGGGCTATAACCCATCGTTTTTGTCATTTCGTCATTTTTTTCAAATCTTCAAAAATGATGAAAAACGGCGCGCTATAGTATGCCGTACGATATGGGCTATAGCCCACGGTCCAAAATGATGAGAAACGAGGCTAACTTTTTTTTCAAAATTTCAAAAAACATGGGCTATAACCCATCGTTTTTGTCATTTCGTCATTTTTTTCAAATCCTCAAAAATGATGAAAAACTGCGCGCTATAGTATGCCGTACGATATGGGCTATAGCCCACGGTCCAAAATGATGAGAAACGAGGCTAACTTTTTTCAAAATTAAAAAAAACATGGGCTATAACCCATCGTTTTTGTCATTTCGTCATTTTTTTCAAATCTTCAAAAATGATGAAAAACGGCGCGCTATAGTATGCCGTACGATATGGGCTATAGCCCACGGTCCAAAATGATGAGAAACGAGGCTAACTTTTTTTTTCAAAAATTCAAAAAACATGGGCTATAACCCATCGTTTTTGTCATTTTGTCATTTTTTTCAAATCCTCAAAAATGATGAAAAACGGCGCGCTATAGTATGCCGTACGATATGGGCTATAGCCCATGGTCCAAAATGATGAGAAACGAGGCTAACTTTTTTTTTCAAAATTTCAAAAAACATGGGCTATAACCCATCGTTTTTGTCATTTCGTCATTTTTTTCAAATCTTAAAAAATGATGAAAAACGGCGCGCTATAGTATGCCGTACGATATGGGCTATAGCCCACGGTCCAAAATGATGAGAAACGAGGCTAACTTTTTTTTAATAAATTTCAAAAAACATGGGCTATAACCCATCGTTTTTGTCATTTTGTCATTTTTTTCAAATCCTCAAAAATGATGAAAAACGGCGCGCTATAGTATGCCGTACGATATGGGCTATAGCCCATGGTCCAAAATGGTGAGAAACGAGGCTAACTTTTTTTTTCAAAATTTCAAAAAACATGGGCTATAACCCATCGTTTTTGTCATTTCGTCATTTTTTTCAAATCTTAAAAAATGATGAAAAACGGCGCGCTATAGTATGCCGTACGATATGGGCTATAGCCCACGGTCCAAAATGATGAGAAACGAGGCTAACTTTTTTTTAATAAATTTCAAAAAACATGGGCTATAACCCATCGTTTTTGTCATTTCGTCATTTTTTTCAAATCTTCAAAAATGACGAAAAACTGCGCGCTATAGTATGCCGTACGATATGGGCTATAGCCCACGGTCCAAAATGATGAGAAACGAGGCTAACTTTTTTTTTCAAAATTTCAAAAAACATGGGCTATAACCCATCGTTTTTGTCATTTCGTAATTTTTTTCAAATCTTCAAAAATGATGAAAAACGGCGCGCTATAGTATGCCGTACGATATGGGCTATAGCCCACGGTCCAAAATGATGAGAAACGAGGCTAACTTTTTTTTTCAAATTTTCAAAAAACATGGGCTATAACCCATCGTTTTTGTCATTTCGTCATTTTTTTAAAATCTTCAAAAATGATGAAAAACTGCGCGCTATAGTATGCCGTACGATATGGGCTATAGCCCACGGTCCAAAATGATGAGAAACGAGGCTAACTTTTTTTTTCAAAATTTCAAAAAACATGGGCTATAACCCATCGTTTTTGTCATTTCGTCATTTTTTTCAAATCTTCAAAAATGATGAAAAACGGCGCGCTATAGTATGCCGTACGATATGGGCTATAGCCCACGGTCCAAAATGATGAGAAACGAGGCTAACTTTTTTTTTCAAAATTTCAAAAAACATGGGCTATAACCCATAGTTTTTGTCATTTCGTCATTTTTTTCAAATCCTCAAAAATGATGAAAAACGGCGCGCTATAGTATGCCGTACGATATGGGCTATAGCCCACGGTCCAAAATGATGAGAAACGAGGCTAACTTTTTTTTTCAAAATTTCAAAAAACATGGGCTATAACCCATCGTTTTTGTCATTTCGTCATTTTTTTCAAATCTTCAAAAATGATGAAAAACGGCGCGCTATAGTATGCCGTACGATATGGGCTATAGCCCACGGTCCAAAATGATGAGAAACGAGGCTAACTTTTTTTTTCAAAATTTCAAAAAACATGGGCTATAACCCATAGTTTTTGTCATTTCGTCATTTTTTTCAAATCCTCAAAAATGATGAAAAACGGCGCGCTATAGTATGCCGTACGATATGGGCTATAGCCCATGGTCCAAAATGATGAGAAACGAGGATAACCTTTTTTTTCAAAATTTCAAAAAACATGGGCTATAATCCATCGTTTTTGTCATTTCGTCATTTTTTTCAAATCTTCAAAAATGATGAAAAACGGCGCGCTATAGTATGCTGTACGATATGGGCTATAGCCCACGGTCCAAAATGATGAGAAACGAGGCTAACTTTTTTTTTCAAAATTTCAAAAAACATGGGCTATAACCCATCGTTTTTGTCATTTCGTCATTTTTTTCAAATCTTCAAAAATGATGAAAAACGGCGCGCTATAGTATGCCGTACGATATGGGCTATAGCCCACGGTCCAAAATGATGAGAAACGAGGCTAACTTTTTTTTTCAAATTTTCAAAAAACATGGGCTATAACCCATCGTTTTTGTCATTTCGTCATTTTTTTCAAATCTTCAAAAATGATGAAAAACGGTGCGCTATAGTATGCCGTACGATATGGGCTATAGCCCACGGTCCAAAATGATGAGAAACGAGGCTAACTTTTTTTTTCAAATTTTCAAAAAACATGGGCTATAACCCATCGTTTTTGTCATTTCGTCATTTTTTTCAAATCTTCAAAAATGATGAAAAACGGCGCGCTATAGTATGCCGTACGATATGGGCTATAGCCCACGGTCCAAAATGATGAGAAACGAGGCTAACTTTTTTTTCCAAAATTTAAAAAAACATGGGCTATAACCCATCGTTTTTGTCATTTCGTCATTTTTTTCAAATCTTCAAAAATGATGAAAAACGGCGCGCTATAGTATGCCGTACGATATGGGCTATAGCCCACGGTCCAAAATGATGAGAAACGAGGCTAACTTTTTTTTCCAAAATTTCAAAAAACATGGGCTATAACCCATCGTTTTTGTCATTTCGTCATTTTTTTCAAATCTTCAAAAATGATGAAAAACGGCGCGCTATAGTATGCCGTACGATATGGGCTATAGCCCACGGTCCAAAATGATGAGAAACGAGGCTAACTTTTTTTTTCAAAATTTCAAAAAACATGGGCTATAACCCATCGTTTTTGTCATTTCGTCATTTTTTTCAAATCTTCAAAAATGATGAAAAACTGCGCGCTATAGTATGCCGTACGATATGGGCTATAGCCCACGGTCCAAAATGATGAGAAACGAGGCTAACTTTTTTTTTCAAAATTTCAAAAAACATGGGCTATAACCCATCGTTTTTGTCATTTCGTCATTTTTTTCAAATCTTCAAAAATGATGAAAAACGGCGCGCTATAGTATGCCGTACGATATGGGCTATAGCCCACGGTCCAAAATGATGAGAAACGAGGCTAACTTTTTTTTTCAAAATTTCAAAAAACATGGGATATTACCCATCGTTTTTGTCATTTCGTCATTTTTTTCAAATCCTCAAAAATGATGAAAAACTGCGCGCTATAGTATGCCGTACGATATGGGCTATAGCCCACGGTCCAAAATGATGAGAAACGAGGCTAACTTTTTTTTTCAAAATTTCAAAAAACATGGGCTATAACCCATCGTTTTTGTCATTTCGTCATTTTTTTCAAATCTTCAAAAATGATGAAAAACGGCGCGCTATAGTATGCCGTACGATATGGGCTATAGCCCACGGTCCAAAATGATGAGAAACGAGGCTAACTTTTTTTTCCAAAATTTCAAAAAACATGGGCTATAACCCATCGTTTTTGTCATTTCGTCATTTTTTTCAAATCTTCAAAAATGATGAAAAACGGCGCGCTATAGTATGCCGTACGATATGGGCTATAGCCCACGGTCCAAAATGATGAGAAACGAGGCTAACTTTTTTTTTCAAAATTTCAAAAAACATGGGCTATAACCCATCGTTTTTGTCATTTCGTCATTTTTTTCAAATCTTCAAAAATGATGAAAAACTGCGCGCTATAGTATGCCGTACGATATGGGCTATAGCCCACGGTCCAAAATGATGAGAAACGAGGCTAACTTTTTTTTTCAAAATTTCAAAAAACATGGGCTATAACCCATCGTTTTTGTCATTTCGTCATTTTTTTCAAATCTTCAAAAATGATGAAAAACGGCGCGCTATAGTATGCCGTACGATATGGGCTATAGCCCACGGTCCAAAATGATGAGAAACGAGGCTAACTTTTTTTTTCAAAATTTCAAAAAACATGGGATATTACCCATCGTTTTTGTCATTTCGTCATTTTTTTCAAATCCTCAAAAATGATGAAAAACTGCGCGCTATAGTATGCCGTACGATATGGGCTATAGCCCACGGTCCAAAATGATGAGTAACGAGGCTAACTTTTTTTTTCAAAATTTAAAAAAACATGGGCTATAACCCATCGTTTTTGTCATTTCGTCATTTTTTTCAAATCTTCAAAAATGATGAAAAACGGCGCGCTATAGTATGCCGTACGATATGGGCTATAGCCCACGGTCCAAAATGATGAGAAACGAGGCTAACTTTTTTTTTCAAAATTTCAAAAAACATGGGCTATAACCCATCGTTTTTGTCATTTCGTCATTTTTTTCAAATCTTCAAAAATGATGAAAAACTGCGCGCTATAGTATGCCGTACGATATGGGCTATAGCCCACGGTCCAAAATGATGAGAAACGAGGCTAACTTTTTTTTTCAAAATTTCAAAAAACATGGGCTATAACCCATCGTTTTTGTCATTTCGTCATTTTTTTCAAATCTTCAAAAATGATGAAAAACGGCGCGCTATAGTATGCCATACGATATGGGCTATAGCCCACGGTCCAAAATGATGAGAAACGAGGCTAACTTTTTTTTTCAAATTTTCAAAAAACATGGGCTATAACCCATCGTTTTTGTCATTTCGTCATTTTTTTCAAATCTTCAAAAATGATGAAAAACGGCGCGCTATAGTATGCCGTACGATATGGGCTATAGCCCACGGTCCAAAATGATGAGAAACGAGGCTAACTTTTTTTTCCAAAATTTAAAAAAACATGGGCTATAACCCATCGTTTTTGTCATTTCGTCATTTTTTTCAAATCTTCAAAAATGATGAAAAACGGCGCGCTATAGTATGCCGTACGATATGGGCTATAGCCCACGGTCCAAAATGATGAGAAACGAGGCTAACTTTTTTTTCCAAAATTTCAAAAAACATGGGCTATAACCCATCGTTTTTGTCATTTCGTCATTTTTTTCAAATCTTCAAAAATGATGAAAAACGGCGCGCTATAGTATGCCGTACGATATGGGCTATAGCCCACGGTCCAAAATGATGAGAAACGAGGCTAACTTTTTTTTTCAAAATTTCAAAAAACATGGGCTATAACCCATCGTTTTTGTCATTTCGTCATTTTTTTCAAATCTTCAAAAATGATGAAAAACTGCGCGCTATAGTATGCCGTACGATATGGGCTATAGCCCACGGTCCAAAATGATGAGAAACGAGGCTAACTTTTTTTTTCAAAATTTCAAAAAAACATGGGCTATAACCCATCGTTTTTGTCATTTCGTCATTTTTTTCAAATCTTCAAAAATGATGAAAAACGGCGCGCTATAGTATGCCGTACGATATGGGCTATAGCCCACGGTCCAAAATGATGAGAAACGAGGCTAACTTTTTTTTTCAAAATTTCAAAAAACATGGGATATTACCCATCGTTTTTGTCATTTCGTCATTTTTTTCAAATCCTCAAAAATGATGAAAAACTGCGCGCTATAGTATGCCGTACGATATGGGCTATAGCCCACGGTCCAAAATGATGAGAAACGAGGCTAACTTTTTTTTTCAAAATTTCAAAAAACATGGGCTATAACCCATCGTTTTTGTCATTTCGTCATTTTTTTCAAATCTTCAAAAATGATGAAAAACGGCGCGCTATAGTATGCCGTACGATATGGGCTATAGCCCACGGTCCAAAATGATGAGAAACGAGGCTAACTTTTTTTTTCAAAATTTCAAAAAACATGGGCTATAACCCATCGTTTTTGTCATTTCGTCATTTTTTTCAAATCTTCAAAAATGATGAAAAACGGCGCGCTATAGTATGCCGTACGATATGGGCTATAGCCCACGGTCCAAAATGATGAGAAACGAGGCTAACTTTTTTTTCCAAAATTTCAAAAAACATGGGCTATAACCCATCGTTTTTGTCATTTCGTCATTTTTTTCAAATCTTCAAAAATGATGAAAAACGGCGCGCTATAGTATGCCGTACGATATGGGCTATAGCCCACGGTCCAAAATGATGAGAAACGAGGCTAACTTTTTTTTTCAAAATTTCAAAAAACATGGGCTATAACCCATCGTTTTTGTCATTTCGTCATTTTTTTCAAATCTTCAAAAATGATGAAAAACTGCGCGCTATAGTATGCCGTACGATATGGGCTATAGCCCACGGTCCAAAATGATGAGAAACGAGGCTAACTTTTTTTTTCAAAATTTCAAAAAACATGGGCTATAACCCATCGTTTTTGTCATTTCGTCATTTTTTTCAAATCTTCAAAAATGATGAAAAACGGCGCGCTATAGTATGCCGTACGATATGGGCTATAGCCCACGGTCCAAAATGATGAGAAACGAGGCTAACTTTTTTTTTCAAAATTTCAAAAAACATGGGATATTACCCATCGTTTTTGTCATTTCGTCATTTTTTTCAAATCCTCAAAAATGATGAAAAACTGCGCGCTATAGTATGCCGTACGATATGGGCTATAGCCCACGGTCCAAAATGATGAGTAACGAGGCTAACTTTTTTTTTCAAAATTTAAAAAAACATGGGCTATAACCCATCGTTTTTGTCATTTCGTCATTTTTTTCAAATCTTCAAAAATGATGAAAAACGGCGCGCTATAGTATGCCGTACGATATGGGCTATAGCCCACGGTCCAAAATGATGAGAAACGAGGCTAACTTTTTTTTTCAAAATTTCAAAAAACATGGGCTATAACCCATCGTTTTTGTCATTTCGTCATTTTTTTCAAATCTTCAAAAATGATGAAAAACTGCGCGCTATAGTATGCCGTACGATATGGGCTATAGCCCACGGTCCAAAATGATGAGAAACGAGGCTAACTTTTTTTTTCAAAATTTCAAAAAACATGGGCTATAACCCATCGTTTTTGTCATTTCGTCATTTTTTTCAAATCTTCAAAAATGATGAAAAACGGCGCGCTATAGTATGCCATACGATATGGGCTATAGCCCACGGTCCAAAATGATGAGAAACGAGGCTAACTTTTTATTTCAAAATTTCAAAAAACATGGGATATTACCCATCGTTTTTGTCATTTCGTCATTTTTTTCAAATCCTCAAAAATGATGAAAAACTGTGCGCTATAGTATGCCGTACGATATGGGCTATAGCCCACGGTCCAAAATGATGAGAAACGAGGCTAACTTTTTTTTTCAAAATTTCAAAAAACATGGGCTATAACCCATCGTTTTTGTCATTTCGTCATTTTTTTCAAATCTTCAAAAATGATGAAAAACTGCGCGCTATAGTATGCCGTACGATATGGGCTATAGCCCACAGTCCAAAATGATGAGAAACGAGGCTAACTTTTTTTTTCAAAATTTCAAAAAACATGGGCTATAACCCATCGTTTTTGTCATTTCGTCATTTTTTTCAAATCTTCAAAAATGATGAAAAACGGCGCGCTATAGTATGCCGTACGATATGGGCTATAGCCCACGGTCCAAAATGATGAGAAACGAGGCCAACTTTTTTTTTCAAAATTTCAAAAAACATGGGCTATAACCCATCGTTTTTGTCATTTCGTCATTTTTTTTCAAATCTTCAAAAATGATGAAAAACGGCGCGCTATAGTATGCCGTACGATATGGGCTATAGCCCACGGTCCAAAATGATGAGAAACGAGGCTAACTTTTTTTTCCAAAATTTCAAAAAACATGGGCTATAACCCATCGTTTTTGTCATTTCGTCTTTTTTTTCAAATCTTCAAAAATGATGAAAAACTGCGCGCTATAGTATGCCGTACGATATGGGCTATAGCCCACGGTCCAAAATGATGAGAAACGAGGCTAACTTTTTTTTTCAAAATTTCAAAAAACATGGGCTATAACCCATCGTTTTTGTCATTTCGTCATTTTTTTCAAATCTTCAAAAATGATGAAAAACGGCGCGCTATAGTATGCCGTACGATATGGGCTATAGCCCACGGTCCAAAATGATGAGAAACGAGGCTAACTTTTTTTTTCAAAATTTCAAAAAACATGGGCTATAACCCATCGTTTTTGTCATTTCGTCATTTTTTTCAAATCCTCAAAAATGATGAAAAACTGCGCGCTATAGTATGCCGTACGATATGGGCTATAGCCCACGGTCCAAAATGATGAGAAACGAGGCTAACTTTTTTCAAAATTTAAAAAAACATGGGCTATAACCCATCGTTTTTGTCATTTCGTCATTTTTTTCAAATCTTCAAAAATGATGAAAAACGGCGCGCTATAGTATGCCGTACGATATGGGCTATAGCCCACGGTCCAAAATGATGAGAAACGAGGCTAACTTTTTTTTTCAAAAATTCAAAAAACATGGGCTATAACCCATCGTTTTTGTCATTTTGTCATTTTTTTCAAATCCTCAAAAATGATGAAAAACGGCGCGCTATAGTATGCCGTACGATATGGGCTATAGCCCATGGTCCAAAATGATGAGAAACGAGGCTAACTTTTTTTTTCAAAATTTAAAAAAACATGGGCTATAACCCATCGTTTTTGTCATTTCGTCATTTTTTTCAAATCTTAAAAAATGATGAAAAACGGCGCGCTATAGTATGCCGTACGATATGGGCTATAGCCCACGGTCCAAAATGATGAGAAACGAGGCTAACTTTTTTTTAATAAATTTAAAAAAACATGGGCTATAACCCATCGTTTTTGTCATTTTGTCATTTTTTTCAAATCCTCAAAAATGATGAAAAACGGCGCGCTATAGTATGCCGTACGATATGGGCTATAGCCCATGGTCCAAAATGGTGAGAAACGAGGCTAACTTTTTTTTTCAAAATTTCAAAAAACATGGGCTATAACCCATCGTTTTTGTCATTTCGTCATTTTTTTCAAATCTTAAAAAATGATGAAAAACGGCGCGCTATAGTATGCCGTACGATATGGGCTATAGCCCACGGTCCAAAATGATGAGAAACGAGGCTAACTTTTTTTTAATAAATTTCAAAAAACATGGGCTATAACCCATCGTTTTTGTCATTTCGTCATTTTTTTCAAATCTTCAAAAATGACGAAAAACTGCGCGCTATAGTATGCCGTACGATATGGGCTATAGCCCACGGTCCAAAATGATGAGAAACGAGGCTAACTTTTTTTTTCAAATTTTCAAAAAACATGGGCTATAACCCATCGTTTTTGTCATTTCGTCATTTTTTTAAAATCTTCAAAAATGATGAAAAACTGCGCGCTATAGTATGCCGTACGATATGGGCTATAGCCCACGGTCCAAAATGATGAGAAACGAGGCTAACTTTTTTTTTCAAAATTTCAAAAAACATGGGCTATAACCCATCGTTTTTGTCATTTCGTCATTTTTTTCAAATCTTCAAAAATGATGAAAAACGGCGCGCTATAGTATGCCGTACGATATGGGCTATAGCCCACGGTCCAAAATGATGAGAAACAAGGCTAACTTTTTTTTTTTAAATTTCAAAAAACATGGGCTATAACCCATAGTTTTTGTCATTTCGTCATTTTTTTCAAATCCTCAAAAATGATGAAAAACGGCGCGCTATAGTATGCCGTACGATATGGGCTATAGCCCACGGTCCAAAATGATGAGAAACGAGGCTAACTTTTTTTTTCAAAATTTCAAAAAACATGGGCTATAACCCATCGTTTTTGTCATTTCGTCATTTTTTTCAAATCTTCAAAAATGATGAAAAACGGCGCGCTATAGTATGCCGTACGATATGGGCTATAGCCCACGGTCCAAAATGATGAGAAACGAGGCTAACTTTTTTTTTCAAAATTTCAAAAAACATGGGCTATAACCCATAGTTTTTGTCATTTCGTCATTTTTTTCAAATCCTCAAAAATGATGAAAAACGGCGCGCTATAGTATGCCGTACGATATGGGCTATAGCCCATGGTCCAAAATGATGAGAAACGAGGATAACCTTTTTTTTCAAAATTTCAAAAAACATGGGCTATAATCCATCGTTTTTGTCATTTCGTCATTTTTTTCAAATCTTCAAAAATGATGAAAAACGGCGCGCTATAGTATGCTGTACGATATGGGCTATAGCCCACGGTCCAAAATGATGAGAAACGAGGCTAACTTTTTTTTTCAAAATTTCAAAAAACATGGGCTATAACCCATCGTTTTTGTCATTTCGTCATTTTTTTCAAATCTTCAAAAATGATGAAAAACGGCGCGCTATAGTATGCCGTACGATATGGGCTATAGCCCACGGTCCAAAATGATGAGAAACGAGGCTAACTTTTTTTTTCAAATTTTCAAAAAACATGGGCTATAACCCATCGTTTTTGTCATTTCGTCATTTTTTTCAAATCTTCAAAAATGATGAAAAACGGTGCGCTATAGTATGCCGTACGATATGGGCTATAGCCCACGGTCCAAAATGATGAGAAACGAGGCTAACTTTTTTTTTCAAATTTTCAAAAAACATGGGCTATAACCCATCGTTTTTGTCATTTCGTCATT
This sequence comes from Protomyctophum bolini, assembly GCF_963924005.1. Classification (NCBI taxonomy): domain Eukaryota; kingdom Metazoa; phylum Chordata; class Actinopteri; order Myctophiformes; family Myctophidae; genus Protomyctophum; species Protomyctophum bolini. Next base: position 3,713,294 of record NC_137866.1, read on the forward strand.
TTTTTCAAATCTTCAAAAATGATGAAAAACGGCGCGCTATAGTATGCCGTACGATATGGGCTATAGCCCACGGTCCAAAATGATGAGAAACGAGGCTAACTTTTTTTTCCAAAATTTAAAAAAACATGGGCTATAACCCATCGTTTTTGTCATTTCGTCATTTTTTTCAAATCTTCAAAAATGATGAAAAACGGCGCGCTATAGTATGCCGTACGATATGGGCTATAGCCCACGGTCCAAAATGATGAGAAACGAGGCTAACTTTTTTTTCCAAAATTTCAAAAAACATGGGCTATAACCCATCGTTTTTGTCATTTCGTCATTTTTTTCAAATCTTCAAAAATGATGAAAAACGGCGCGCTATAGTATGCCGTACGATATGGGCTATAGCCCACGGTCCAAAATGATGAGAAACGAGGCTAACTTTTTTTTTTCAAAATTTCAAAAAACATGGGCTATAACCCATCGTTTTTGTCATTTCGTCATTTTTTTCAAATCTTCAAAAATGATGAAAAACTGCGCGCTATAGTATGCCGTACGATATGGGCTATAGCCCACGGTCCAAAATGATGAGAAACGAGGCTAACTTTTTTTTTCAAAATTTCAAAAAAACATGGGCTATAACCCATCGTTTTTGTCATTTCGTCATTTTTTTCAAATCTTCAAAAATGATGAAAAACGGCGCGCTATAGTATGCCGTACGATATGGGCTATAGCCCACGGTCCAAAATGATGAGAAACGAGGCTAACTTTTTTTTTCAAAATTTCAAAAAACATGGGATATTACCCATCGTTTTTGTCATTTCGTCATTTTTTTCAAATCCTCAAAAATGATGAAAAACTGCGCGCTATAGTATGCCGTACGATATGGGCTATAGCCCACGGTCCAAAATGATGAGAAACGAGGCTAACTTTTTTTTTCAAAATTTCAAAAAACATGGGCTATAACCCATCGTTTTTGTCATTTCGTCATTTTTTTCAAATCTTCAAAAATGATGAAAAACGGCGCGCTATAGTATGCCGTACGATATGGGCTATAGCCCACGGTCCAAAATGATGAGAAACGAGGCTAACTTTTTTTTCCAAAATTTCAAAAAACATGGGCTATAACCCATCGTTTTTGTCATTTCGTCATTTTTTTCAAATCTTCAAAAATGATGAAAAACGGCGCGCTATAGTATGCCGTACGATATGGGCTATAGCCCACGGTCCAAAATGATGAGAAACGAGGCTAACTTTTTTTTTCAAAATTTCAAAAAACATGGGCTATAACCCATCGTTTTTGTCATTTCGTCATTTTTTTCAAATCTTCAAAAATGATGAAAAACTGCGCGCTATAGTATGCCGTACGATATGGGCTATAGCCCACGGTCCAAAATGATGAGAAACGAGGCTAACTTTTTTTTTCAAAATTTCAAAAAACATGGGCTATAACCCATCGTTTTTGTCATTTCGTCATTTTTTTCAAATCTTCAAAAATGATGAAAAACGGCGCGCTATAGTATGCCGTACGATATGGGCTATAGCCCACGGTCCAAAATGATGAGAAACGAGGCTAACTTTTTTTTTCAAAATTTCAAAAAACATGGGATATTACCCATCGTTTTTGTCATTTCGTCATTTTTTTCAAATCCTCAAAAATGATGAAAAACTGCGCGCTATAGTATGCCGTACGATATGGGCTATAGCCCACGGTCCAAAATGATGAGTAACGAGGCTAACTTTTTTTTTCAAAATTTAAAAAAACATGGGCTATAACCCATCGTTTTTGTCATTTCGTCATTTTTTTCAAATCTTCAAAAATGATGAAAAACGGCGCGCTACAGTATGCCGTACGATATGGGCTGATGAGAAACGAGGCTAACTTTTTTTTTCAAAATTTAAAAAAACATGGGCTATAACCCATCGTTTTTGTCATTTCGTCATTTTTTTCAAATCTTCAAAAATGATGAAAAACGGCGCGCTATAGTATGCCGTACGATATGGGCTATAGCCCACGGTCCAAAATGATGAGAAACGAGGCTAACTTTTTTTTTCAAAATTTCAAAAAACATGGGCTATAACCCATCGTTTTTGTCATTTCGTCATTTTTTTCAAATCCTCAAAAATGATGAAAAACGGCGCGCTATAGTATGCCGTACGATATGGGCTATAGCCCACGGTCCAAAATGATGAGAAACGAGGCTAACTTTTTTTTTCAAAATTTCAAAAAACATGGGCTATAACCCATCGTTTTTGTCATTTTGTCATTTTTTTCAAATCTTCAAAAATGATGAAAAACTGCGCGCTATAGTATGCCGTACGATATGGGCTATAGCCCACGGTCCAAAATGATGAGAAACGAGGCTAACTTTTTTTTCCAAAATTTCAAAAAACATGGGCTATAACCCATCGTTTTTGTCATTTCGTCATTTTTTTCAAATCTTCAAAAATGATGAAAAACGGCGCGCTATAGTATGCCGTACGATATGGGCTATAGCCCACGGTCCAAAATGATGAGAAACAAGGCTAACTTTTTTTTTTTTTTTTCAAAAAACTTGGGCTATAACCCATCGTTTTTGTCATTTCGTCATTTTTTTCAAATCCTCAAAAATGATGAAAAACGGCGCGCTATAGTATGCCGTACGATATGGGCTATAGCCCATGGTCCAAAATGATGAGAAACGAGGCTAACTTTTTTTTCCAAAATTTCAAAAAACATGGGCTATAACCCATCGTTTTTGTCATTTCGTCATTTTTTTCAAATCTTCAAAAATGATGAAAAACGGCGCGCTATAGTATGCCGTACGATATGGGCTATAGCCCACGGTCAAAATGATGAGAAACAAGGCTAACTTTTTTTTTTTTTTTTCAAAAAACTTGGGCTATAACCCATCGTTTTTGTCATTTCGTCATTTTTTTCAAATCCTCAAAAATGATGAAAAACGGCGCGCTATAGTATGCCGTACGATATGGGCTATAGCCCATGGTCCAAAATGATGAGAAACGAGGCTAACTTTTTTTTCCAAAATTTCAAAAAACATGGGCTATAACCCATCGTTTTTGTCATTTCGTCATTTTTTTCAAATCTTCAAAAATGATGAAAAACGGCGCGCTATAGTATGCCGTACGATATGGGCTATAGCCCACGGTCCAAAATGATGAGAAACGAGGCTAACTTTTTTTTCCAAAATTTCAAAAAACATGGGCTATAACCCATCGTTTTTGTCATTTCGTCATTTTTTTCAAATCTTCAAAAATGATGAAAAACTGCGCGCTATAGTATGCCGTACGATATGGGCTATAGCCCACGGTCCAAAATGATGAGAAACGAGGCTAACTTTTTTTTCCAAAATTTCAAAAAACATGGGCTATAACCCATCGTTTTTGTCATTTCGTCATTTTTTTCAAATCTTCAAAAATGATGAAAAACTGCGCGCTATAGTATGCCGTACGATATGGGCTATAGCCCACGGTCCAAAATGATGAGAAACAAGGCTAACTTTTTTTTTTTTTTTTCAAAAAACTTGGGCTATAACCCATCGTTTTTGTCATTTCGTCATTTTTTTCAAATCCTCAAAAATGATGAAAAACGGCGCGCTATAGTATGCCGTACGATATGGGCTATAGCCCATGGTCCAAAATGATGAGAAACGAGGCTAACTTTTTTTTCCAAAATTTCAAAAAACATGGGCTATAACCCATCGTTTTTGTCATTTCGTCATTTTTTTCAAATCTTCAAAAATGATGAAAAACGGCGCGCTATAGTATGCCGTACGATATGGGCTATAGCCCACGGTCAAAATGATGAGAAACAAGGCTAACTTTTTTTTTTTTTTTTCAAAAAACTTGGGCTATAACCCATCGTTTTTGTCATTTCGTCATTTTTTTCAAATCCTCAAAAATGATGAAAAACGGCGCGCTATAGTATGCCGTACGATATGGGCTATAGCCCATGGTCCAAAATGATGAGAAACGAGGCTAACTTTTTTTTCCAAAATTTCAAAAAACATGGGCTATAACCCATCGTTTTTGTCATTTCGTCATTTTTTTCAAATCTTCAAAAATGATGAAAAACGGCGCGCTATAGTATGCCGTACGATATGGGCTATAGCCCACGGTCCAAAATGATGAGAAACGAGGCTAACTTTTTTTTCCAAAATTTCAAAAAACATGGGCTATAACCCATCGTTTTTGTCATTTCGTCATTTTTTTCAAATCTTCAAAAATGATGAAAAACTGCGCGCTATAGTATGCCGTACGATATGGGCTATAGCCCACGGTCCAAAATGATGAGAAACGAGGCTAACTTTTTTTTCCAAAATTTCAAAAAACATGGGCTATAACCCATCGTTTTTGTCATTTCGTCATTTTTTTCAAATCTTCAAAAATGATGAAAAACGGCGCGCTATAGTATGCCGTACGATATGGGCTATAGCCCACGGTCCAAAATGATGAGAAACAAGGCTAACTTCTTTTTTTTTTTTTTTTAAACTTGGGCTATAACCCATCGTTTTTGTCATTTCGTCATTTTTTTCAAATCCTCAAAAATGATGAAAAACGGCGCGCTATAGTATGCCGTACGATATGGGCTATAGCCCATGGTCCAAAATGATGAGAAACGAGGCTAACTTTTTTTTCCAAAATTTCAAAAAACATGGGCTATAACCCATCGTTTTTGTCATTTCGTCATTTTTTTCAAATCTTCAAAAATGATGAAAAACTGTGCGCTATAGTATGCCGTACGATATGGGCTATAGCCCACGGTCCAAAATGATGAGAAACGAGGCTAACTTTTTTTTTCAAAATTTCAAAAAACATGGGCTATAACCCATCGTTTTTGTCATTTCGTCATTTTTTTCAAATCTTCAAAAATGATGAAAAACGGCGCGCTATAGTATGCCGTACGATATGGGCTATAGCCCACGGTCCAAAATGATGAGAAACGAGGCTAACTTTTATTTTCAAAAAACATGGGCTATAACCCATCGTTTTTGTCATTTCGTGATTTTTTTCAAATCTTCAAAAATGATGAAAAACTGCGCGCTATAGTATGCCGTACGATATGGGCTATAGCCCACGGTCCAAAATGATGAGAAACGAGGCTAACTTTTTTTTTCAAAATTTCAAAAAACATGGGCTATAACCCATCGTTTTTGTCATTTCGTCATTTTTTTCAAATCTTCAAAAATGATGAAAAACGGCGCGCTATAGTATGCTGTACGATATGGGCTATAGCCCACGGTCCAAAATGATGAGAAACGAGGCTAACTTTTTTTTTCAAAATTTCAAAAAACATGGGCTATAACCCATCGTTTTTGTCATTTCGTCATTTTTTTCAAATCTTCAAAAATGATGAAAAACTGCGCGCTATAGTATGCCGTACGATATGGGCTATAGCCCACAGTCCAAAATTATGAGAAACGAGGCTAACTTTTTTTTTCAAAATTTCAAAAAACATGGGCTATAACCCATCGTTTTTGTCATTTCGTCATTTTTTTCAAATCTTCAAAAATGATGAAAAACGGCGCGCTATAGTATGCCGTACGATATGGGCTATAGCCCACGGTCCAAAATGATGAGAAACGAGGCTAACTTTTTTTTTCAAAATTTCAAAAAACATGGGCTATAACCCATCGTTTTTGTCATTTCGTCATTTTTTTCAAATCTTCAAAAATGATGAAAAACTGCGCGCTATAGTATGCCGTACGATATGGGCTATAGCCCACGGTCCAAAATGATGAGAAACGAGGCTAACTTTTTTTTTCAAAATTTCAAAAAACATGGGCTATAACCCATCGTTTTTGTCATTTCGTCATTTTTTTCAAATCTTCAAAAATGATGAAAAACGGCGCGCTATAGTATGCCATACGATATGGGCTATAGCCCACGGTCCAAAATGATGAGAAACGAGGCTAACTTTTTTTTTCAAAATTTCAAAAAACATGGGATATTACCCATCGTTTTTGTCATTTCGTCATTTTTTTCAAATCCTCAAAAATGATGAAAAACTGTGCGCTAATGTATGCCGTACGATATGGGCTATAGCCCACGGTCCAAAATGATGAGAAACGAGGCTAACTTTTTTTTTCAAAATTTAAAAAAACATGGGCTATAACCCATCGTTTTTGTCATTTCGTCATTTTTTTCAAATCTTCAAAAATGATGAAAAACGGCGCGCTATAGTATGCCGTACGATATGGGCTATAGCCCACGGTCCAAAATGATGAGAAACGAGGCTAACTTTTTTTTTCAAAATTTCAAAAAACATGGGCTATAACCCATCGTTTTTGTCATTTCGTCATTTTTTTCAAATCCTCAAAAATGATGAAAAACGGCGCGCTATAGTATGCCGTACGATATGGGCTATAGCCCACGGTCCAAAATGATGAGAAACGAGGCTAACTTTTTTTTTCAAAATTTCAAAAAACATGGGCTATAACCCATCGTTTTTGTCATTTCGTCATTTTTTTCAAATCTTCAAAAATGATGAAAAACTGCGCGCTATAGTATGCCGTACGATATGGGCTATAGCCCACGGTCCAAAATGATGAGAAACGAGGCTAACTTTTTTTTCCAAAATTTCAAAAAACATGGGCTATAACCCATCGTTTTTGTCATTTCGTCATTTTTTTCAAATCTTCAAAAATGATGAAAAACGGCGCGCTATAGTATGCCGTACGATATGGGCTATAGCCCACGGTCCAAAATGATGAGAAACAAGGCTAACTTTTTTTTTTTTTTTTCAAAAAACTTGGGCTATAACCCATCGTTTTTGTCATTTCGTCATTTTTTTCAAATCCTCAAAAATGATGAAAAACGGCGCGCTATAGTATGCCGTACGATATGGGCTATAGCCCACGGTCCAAAATGATGAGAAACGAGGCTAACTTTTTTTTTCAAAATTTCAAAAAACATGGGCTATAACCCATCGTTTTTGTCATTTCGTCATTTTTTTCAAATCTTCAAAAATGATGAAAAACGGCGCGCTATAGTATGCCATACGATATGGGCTATAGCCCACGGTCCAAAATGATGAGAAACGAGGCTAACTTTTTTTTTCAAAATTTCAAAAAACATGGGATATTACCCATCGTTTTTGTCATTTCGTCATTTTTTTCAAATCCTCAAAAATGATGAAAAACTGTGCGCTAATGTATGCCGTACGATATGGGCTATAGCCCACGGTCCAAAATGATGAGAAACGAGGCTAACTTTTTTTTTCAAAATTTAAAAAAACATGGGCTATAACCCATCGTTTTTGTCATTTCGTCATTTTTTTCAAATCTTCAAAAATGATGAAAAACGGCGCGCTATAGTATGCCGTACGATATGGGCTATAGCCCACGGTCCAAAATGATGAGAAACGAGGCTAACTTTTTTTTTCAAAATTTCAAAAAACATGGGCTATAACCCATCGTTTTTGTCATTTCGTCATTTTTTTCAAATCTTCAAAAATGATGAAAAACTGCGCGCTATAGTATGCCGTACGATATGGGCTATAGCCCACGGTCCAAAATGATGAGAAACGAGGCTAACTTTTTTTTCCAAAATTTCAAAAAACATGGGCTATAACCCATCGTTTTTGTCATTTCGTCATTTTTTTCAAATCTTCAAAAATGATGAAAAACGGCGCGCTATAGTATGCCGTACGATATGGGCTATAGCCCACGGTCCAAAATGATGAGAAACAAGGCTAACTTTTTTTTTTTTTTTTTCAAAAAACTTGGGCTATAACCCATTGTTTTTGTCATTTCGTCATTTTTTTCAAATCCTCAAAAATGATGAAAAACGGCGCGCTATAGTATGCCGTACGATATGGGCTATAGCCCATGGTCCAAAATGATGAGAAACGAGGCTAACTTTTTTTTTCCAAAATTTCAAAAAACATGGGCTATAACCCATCGTTTTTGTCATTTCGTCATTTTTTTCAAATCTTCAAAAATGATGAAAAACTGCGCGCTATAGTATGCCGTACGATATGGGCTATAGCCCACGGTCCAAAATGATGAGAAACGAGGCTAACTCTTTTTTTCCAAAATTTCAAAAAACATGGGCTATAACCCATCGTTTTTGTCATTTCGTCATTTTTTTCAAATCTTCAAAAATGATGAAAAACGGCGCGCTATAGTATGCCGTACGATATGGGCTATAGCCCACGGTCCAAAATGATGAGAAACGAGGCTAACTTTTATTTTCAAAAAACATGGGCTATAACCCATCGTTTTTGTCATTTCGTCATTTTTTTCAAATCTTCAAAAATGATGAAAAACTGCACGCTATAGTATGCCGTACGATATGGGCTATAGCCCACGGTCCAAAATGATGAGAAACGAGGCTAACTTTTTTTTTCAAAATTTCAAAAAACATGGGCTATAACCCATCGTTTTTGTCATTTCGTCATTTTTTTCAAATCTTCAAAAATGATGAAAAACGGCGCGCTATAGTATGCCGTACGATATGGGCTATAGCCCACGGTCCAAAATGATGAGAAACGAGGCTAACTTTTTTTTTCAAATTTTCAAAAAACATGGGCTATAACCCATCGTTTTTGTCATTTTGTCATTTTTTTCAAATCTTCAAAAATGATGAAAAACTGCGCGCTATAGTATGCCGTACGATATGGGCTATAGCCCACGGTCCAAAATGATGAGAAACGAGGCTAACTTTTTTTTTCAAAATTTCAAAAAACATGGGCTATAACCCATCGTTTTTGTCATTTCGTAATTTTTTTCAAATCTTCAAAAATGATGAAAAACGGCGCGCTATAGTATGCCGTACGATATGGGCTATAGCCCACGGTCCAAAATGATGAGAAACGAGGCTAACTTTTTTTTTCAAATTTTCAAAAAACATGGGCTATAACCCATCGTTTTTGTCATTTCGTCATTTTTTTAAAATCTTCAAAAATAATGAAAAACTGCGCGCTATAGTATGCCGTACGATATGGGCTATAGCCCACGGTCCAAAATGATGAGAAACGAGGCTAACTTTTTTTTTCAAAATTTCAAAAAACATGGGCTATAACCCATCGTTTTTGTCATTTCGTCATTTTTTTCAAATCTTCAAAAATGATGAAAAACGGCGCGCTATAGTATGCCGTACGATATGGGCTATAGCCCACGGTCCAAAATGATGAGAAACGAGGCTAACTTTTTTTTTCAAAATTTCAAAAAACATGGGCTATAACCCATAGTTTTTGTCATTTCGTCATTTTTTTCAAATCCTCAAAAATGATGAAAAACGGCGCGCTATAGTATGCCGTACGATATGGGCTATAGCCCACGGTCCAAAATGATGAGAAACGAGGCTAACTTTTTTTTTCAAAATTTCAAAAAACATGGGCTATAACCCATCGTTTTTGTCATTTCGTCATTTTTTTCAAATCTTCAAAAATGATGAAAAACGGCGCGCTATAGTATGCCGTACGATAGGGGCTATAGCCCACGGTCCAAAATGATGAGAAACGAGGCAAACTTTTTTTTTCAAAATTTCAAAAAACATGGGCTATAACCCATAGTTTTTGTCATTTCGTCATTTTTTTCAAATCCTCAAAAATGATGAAAAACGGCGCGCTATAGTATGCCGTACGATATGGGCTATAGCCCATGGTCCAAAATGATGAGAAACGAGGATAACCTTTTTTTTCAAAATTTCAAAAAACATGGGCTATAATCCATCGTTTTTGTCATTTCGTCATTTTTTTCAAATCTTCAAAAATGATGAAAAACGGCGCGCTATAGTATGCTGTACGATATGGGCTATAGCCCACGGTCCAAAATGATGAGAAACGAGGCTAACTTTTTTTTTCAAAATTTCAAAAAACATGGGCTATAACCCATCGTTTTTGTCATTTCGTCATTTTTTTCAAATCTTCAAAAATGATGAAAAACGGCGCGCTATAGTATGCCGTACGATATGGGCTATAGCCCACGGTCCAAAATGATGAGAAACGAGGCTAACTTTTTTTTTCAAATTTTCAAAAAACATGGGCTATAACCCATCGTTTTTGTCATTTCGTCATTTTTTTCAAATCTTCAAAAATGATGAAAAACGGTGCGCTATAGTATGCCGTACGATATGGGCTATAGCCCACGGTCCAAAATGATGAGAAACGAGGCTAACTTTTTTTTTCAAATTTTCAAAAAACATGGGCTATAACCCATCGTTTTTGTCATTTCGTCATTTTTTTCAAATCTTCAAAAATGATGAAAAACGGCGCGCTATAGTATGCCGTACGATATGGGCTATAGCCCACGGTCCAAAATGATGAGAAACGAGGCTAACTTTTTTTTCCAAAATTTAAAAAAACATGGGCTATAACCCATCGTTTTTGTCATTTCGTCATTTTTTTCAAATCTTCAAAAATGATGAAAAACGGCGCGCTATAGTATGCCGTACGATATGGGCTATAGCCCACGGTCCAAAATGATGAGAAACGAGGCTAACTTTTTTTTCCAAAATTTCAAAAAACATGGGCTATAACCCATCGTTTTTGTCATTTCGTCATTTTTTTCAAATCTTCAAAAATGATGAAAAACGGCGCGCTATAGTATGCCGTACGATATGGGCTATAGCCCACGGTCCAAAATGATGAGAAACGAGGCTAACTTTTTTTTTCAAAATTTCAAAAAACATGGGCTATAACCCATCGTTTTTGTCATTTCGTCATTTTTTTCAAATCTTCAAAAATGATGAAAAACTGCGCGCTATAGTATGCCGTACGATATGGGCTATAGCCCACGGTCCAAAATGATGAGAAACGAGGCTAACTTTTTTTTTCAAAATTTCAAAAAAACATGGGCTATAACCCATCGTTTTTGTCATTTCGTCATTTTTTTCAAATCTTCAAAAATGATGAAAAACGGCGCGCTATAGTATGCCGTACGATATGGGCTATAGCCCACGGTCCAAAATGATGAGAAACGAGGCTAACTTTTTTTTTCAAAATTTCAAAAAACATGGGATATTACCCATCGTTTTTGTCATTTCGTCATTTTTTTCAAATCCTCAAAAATGATGAAAAACTGCGCGCTATAGTATGCCGTACGATATGGGCTATAGCCCACGGTCCAAAATGATGAGAAACGAGGCTAACTTTTTTTTTCAAAATTTCAAAAAACATGGGCTATAACCCATCGTTTTTGTCATTTCGTCATTTTTTTCAAATCTTCAAAAATGATGAAAAACGGCGCGCTATAGTATGCCGTACGATATGGGCTATAGCCCACGGTCCAAAATGATGAGAAACGAGGCTAACTTTTTTTTCCAAAATTTCAAAAAACATGGGCTATAACCCATCGTTTTTGTCATTTCGTCATTTTTTTCAAATCTTCAAAAATGATGAAAAACGGCGCGCTATAGTATGCCGTACGATATGGGCTATAGCCCACGGTCCAAAATGATGAGAAACGAGGCTAACTTTTTTTTTCAAAATTTCAAAAAACATGGGCTATAACCCATCGTTTTTGTCATTTCGTCATTTTTTTCAAATCTTCAAAAATGATGAAAAACTGCGCGCTATAGTATGCCGTACGATATGGGCTATAGCCCACGGTCCAAAATGATGAGAAACGAGGCTAACTTTTTTTTTCAAAATTTCAAAAAACATGGGCTATAACCCATCGTTTTTGTCATTTCGTCATTTTTTTCAAATCTTCAAAAATGATGAAAAACGGCGCGCTATAGTATGCCGTACGATATGGGCTATAGCCCACGGTCCAAAATGATGAGAAACGAGGCTAACTTTTTTTTTCAAAATTTCAAAAAACATGGGATATTACCCATCGTTTTTGTCATTTCGTCATTTTTTTCAAATCCTCAAAAATGATGAAAAACTGCGCGCTATAGTATGCCGTACGATATGGGCTATAGCCCACGGTCCAAAATGATGAGTAACGAGGCTAACTTTTTTTTTCAAAATTTAAAAAAACATGGGCTATAACCCATCGTTTTTGTCATTTCGTCATTTTTTTCAAATCTTCAAAAATGATGAAAAACGGCGCGCTATAGTATGCCGTACGATATGGGCTATAGCCCACGGTCCAAAATGATGAGAAACGAGGCTAACTTTTTTTTTCAAAATTTCAAAAAACATGGGCTATAACCCATCGTTTTTGTCATTTCGTCATTTTTTTCAAATCTTCAAAAATGATGAAAAACTGCGCGCTATAGTATGCCGTACGATATGGGCTATAGCCCACGGTCCAAAATGATGAGAAACGAGGCTAACTGTTTTTTTTCAAAATTTCAAAAAACATGGGCTATAACCCATCGTTTTTGTCATTTCGTCATTTTTTTCAAATCTTCAAAAATGATGAAAAACGGCGCGCTATAGTATGCCATACGATATGGGCTATAGCCCACGGTCCAAAATGATGAGAAACGAGGCTAACTTTTTATTTCAAAATTTCAAAAAACATGGGATATTACCCATCGTTTTTGTCATTTCGTCATTTTTTTCAAATCCTCAAAAATGATGAAAAACTGTGCGCTATAGTATGCCGTACGATATGGGCTATAGCCCACGGTCCAAAATGATGAGAAACGAGGCTAACTTTTTTTTTCAAAATTTAAAAAAACATGGGCTATAACCCATCGTTTTTGTCATTTCGTCATTTTTTTCAAATCTTCAAAAATGATGAAAAACGGCGCGCTATAGTATGCCGTACGATATGGGCTATAGCCCACGGTCCAAAATGATGAGAAACGAGGCTAACTTTTTTTTTCAAAATTTCAAAAAACATGGGCTATAACCCATCGTTTTTGTCATTTCGTCATTTTTTTCAAATCCTCAAAAATGATGAAAAACGGCGCGCTATAGTATGCCGTACGATATGGGCTATAGCCCACGGTCCAAAATGATGAGAAACGAGGCTAACTTTTTTTTTCAAAATTTCAAAAAACATGGGCTATAACCCATCGTTTTTGTCATTTTGTCATTTTTTTCAAATCTTCAAAAATGATGAAAAACTGCGCGCTATAGTATGCCGTACGATATGGGCTATAGCCCACGGTCCAAAATGATGAGAAACGAGGCTAACTTTTTTTTCCAAAATTTCAAAAAACATGGGCTATAACCCATCGTTTTTGTCATTTCGTCATTTTTTTCAAATCTTCAAAAATGATGAAAAACGGCGCGCTATAGTATGCCGTACGATATGGGCTATAGCCCACGGTCCAAAATGATGAGAAACAAGGCTAACTTTTTTTTTTTTTTTTCAAAAAACTTGGGCTATAACCCATCGTTTTTGTCATTTCGTCATTTTTTTCAAATCCTCAAAAATGATGAAAAACGGCGCGCTATAGTATGCCGTACGATATGGGCTATAGCCCATGGTCCAAAATGATGAGAAACGAGGCTAACTTTTTTTTCCAAAATTTCAAAAAACATGGGCTATAACCCATCGTTTTTGTCATTTCGTCATTTTTTTCAAATCTTCAAAAATGATGAAAAACGGCGCGCTATAGTATGCCGTACGATATGGGCTATAGCCCACGGTCCAAAATGATGAGAAACAAGGCTAACTTTTTTTTTTTTTTTTCAAAAAACTTGGGCTATAACCTATCGTTTTTGTCATTTCGTCATTTTTTTCAAATCCTCAAAAATGATGAAAAACGGCGCGCTATAGTATGCCGTACGATATGGGCTATAGCCCATGGTCCAAAATGATGAGAAACGAGGCTAACTTTTTTTTCCAAAATTTCAAAAAACATGGGCTATAACCCATCGTTTTTGTCATTTCGTCATTTTTTTCAAATCTTCAAAAATGATGAAAAACTGCGCGCTATAGTATGCCGTACGATATGGGCTATAGCCCACGGTCCAAAATGATGAGAAACGAGGCTAACTTTTTTTTCCAAAATTTCAAAAAACATGGGCTATAACCCATCGTTTTTGTCATTTCGTCATTTTTTTCAAATCTTCAAAAATGATGAAAAACGGCGCGCTATAGTATGCCGTACGATATGGGCTATAGCCCACGGTCCAAAATGATGAGAAACAAGGCTAACTTTTTTTTTTTTTTTTTTTTAAACTTGGGCTATAACCCATCGTTTTTGTCATTTCGTCATTTTTTTCAAATCCTCAAAAATGATGAAAAACGGCGCGCTATAGTATGCCGTACGATATGGGCTATAGCCCATGGTCCAAAATGATGAGAAACGAGGCTAACTTTTTTTTCCAAAATTTCAAAAAACATGGGCTATAACCCATCGTTTTTGTCATTTCGTCATTTTTTTCAAATCTTCAAAAATGATGAAAAACTGCGCGCTATAGTATGCCGTACGATATGGGCTATAGCCCACGGTCCAAAATGATGAGAAACGAGGCTAACTTTTTTTTTCAAAATTTCAAAAAACATGGGCTATAACCCATCGTTTTTGTCATTTCGTCATTTTTTTCAAATCTTCAAAAATGATGAAAAACGGCGCGCTATAGTATGCCGTACGATATGGGCTATAGCCCACGGTCCAAAATGATGAGAAACGAGGCTAACTTTTATTTTCAAAAAACATGGGCTATAACCCATCGTTTTTGTCATTTCGTGATTTTTTTCAAATCTTCAAAAATGATGAAAAACTGCGCGCTATAGTATGCCGTACGATATGGGCTATAGCCCACGGTCCAAAATGATGAGAAACGAGGCTAACTTTTTTTTTCAAAATTTCAAAAAACATGGGCTATAACCCATCGTTTTTGTCATTTCGTCATTTTTTTAAAATCTTCAAAAATGATGAAAAACGGCGCGCTATAGTATGCTGTACGATATGGGCTATAGCCCACGGTCCAAAATGATGAGAAACGAGGCTAACTTTTTTTTTCAAAATTTCAAAAAACATGGGCTATAACCCATCGTTTTTGTCATTTCGTCATTTTTTTCAAATCTTCAAAAATGATGAAAAACTGCGCGCTATAGTATGCCGTACGATATGGGCTATAGCCCACAGTCCAAAATTATGAGAAACGAGGCTAACTTTTTTTTTCAAAATTTCAAAAAACATGGGCTATAACCCATCGTTTTTGTCATTTCGTCATTTTTTTCAAATCTTCAAAAATGATGAAAAACGGCGCGCTATAGTATGCCGTACGATATGGGCTATAGCCCACGGTCCAAAATGATGAGAAACGAGGCTAACTTTTTTTTTCAAAATTTCAAAAAACATGGGCTATAACCCATCGTTTTTGTCATTTCGTCATTTTTTTCAAATCCTCAAAAATGATGAAAAACGGCGCGCTATAGTATGCCGTACGATATGGGCTATAGCCCACGGTCCAAAATGATGAGAAACGAGGCTAACTTTTTTTTTCAAAATTTCAAAAAACATGGGCTATAACCCATCGTTTTTGTCATTTCGTCATTTTTTTCAAATCTTCAAAAATGATGAAAAACTGCGCGCTATAGTATGCCGTACGATATGGGCTATAGCCCACGGTCCAAAATGATGAGAAACGAGGCTAACTTTTTTTTCCAAAATTTCAAAAAACATGGGCTATAACCCATCGTTTTTGTCATTTCGTCATTTTTTTCAAATCTTCAAAAATGATGAAAAACGGCGCGCTATAGTATGCCGTACGATATGGGCTATAGCCCACGGTCCAAAATGATGAGAAACAAGGCTAACTTTTATTTTCAAAAAACATGGGCTATAACCCATCGTTTTTGTCATTTCGTCATTTTTTTCAAATCTTCAAAAATGATGAAAAACTGCGCGCTATAGTATGCCGTACGATATGGGCTATAGCCCACGGTCCAAAATGATGAGAAACGAGGCTAACTTTTTTTTTCAAAATTTCAAAAAACATGGGCTATAACCCATCGTTTTTGTCATTTCGTCATTTTTTTCAAATCTTCAAAAATGATGAAAAACGGCGCGCTATAGTATGCCGTACGATATGGGCTATAGCCCACGGTCCAAAATGATGAGAAACGAGGCTAACTTTTTTTTTCAAATTTTCAAAAAACATGGGCTATAACCCATCGTTTTTGTCATTTTGTCATTTTTTTCAAATCTTCAAAAATGATGAAAAACTGCGCGCTATAGTATGCCGTACGATATGGGCTATAGCCCACGGTCCAAAATGATGAGAAACGAGGCTAACTTTTTTTTTCAAAATTTCAAAAAACATGGGCTATAACCCATCGTTTTTGTCATTTCGTAATTTTTTTCAAATCTTCAAAAATGATGAAAAACGGCGCGCTATAGTATGCCGTACGATATGGGCTATAGCCCACGGTCCAAAATGATGAGAAACGAGGCTAACTTTTTTTTTCAAATTTTCAAAAAACATGGGCTATAACCCATCGTTTTTGTCATTTCGTCATTTTTTTCAAATCTTCAAAAATGATGAAAAACTGCGCGCTATAGTATGCCGTACGATATGGGCTATAGCCCACGGTCCAAAATGATGAGAAACGAGGCTAACTTTTTTTTTCAAAATTTCAAAAAACATGGGCTAAAAAAACCCATCGTTTTTGTCATTTCGTCATTTTTTTCAAATCTTCAAAAATGATGAAAAACGGCGCGCTATAGTATGCCGTACGATATGGGCTATAGCCCACGGTCCAAAATGATGAGAAACGAGGCTAACTTTTTTTTTCAAAATTTCAAAAAACATGGGCTATAACCCATAGTTTTTGTCATTTCGTCATTTTTTTCAAATCCTCAAAAATGATGAAAAACGGCGCGCTATAGTATGCCGTACGATATGGGCTATAGCCCATGGTCCAAAATGATGAGAAACGAGGATAACCTTTTTTTTCAAAATTTCAAAAAACATGGGCTATAATCCATCGTTTTTGTCATTTCGTCATTTTTTTCAAATCTTCAAAAATGATGAAAAACGGCGCGCTATAGTATGCTGTACGATATGGGCTATAGCCCACGGTCCAAAATGATGAGAAACGAGGCTAACTTTTTTTTTCAAAATTTCAAAAAACATGGGCTATAACCCATCGTTTTTGTCATTTCGTCATTTTTTTCAAATCTTCAAAAATGATGAAAAACTGCGCGCTATAGTATGCCGTACGATATGGGCTATAGCCCACGGTCCAAAATGATGAGAAACGAGGCTAACTTTTTTTTTCAAATTTTCAAAAAACATGGGCTATAACCCATCGTTTTTGTCATTTCGTCATTTTTTTCAAATCTTCAAAAATGATGAAAAACGGTGCGCTATAGTATGCCGTACGATATGGGCTATAGCCCACGGTCCAAAATGATGAGAAACGAGGCTAACTTTTTTTTTCAAAATTTCAAAAAACATGGGCTATAACCCATCGTTTTTGTCATTTCGTCATTTTTTTCAAATCTTCAAAAATGATGAAAAACTGCGCGCTATAGTATGCCGTACGATATGGGCTATAGCCCACGGTCCAAAATGATGAGAAACGAGGCTAACTTTTTTTTTCAAATTTTCAAAAAACATGGGCTATAACCCATCGTTTTTGTCATTTCGTCATTTTTTTCAAATCTTCAAAAATGATGAAAAACGGCGCGCTATAGTATGCCGTACGATATGGGCTATAGCCCACGGTCCAAAATGATGAGAAACGAGGCTAACTTTTTTTTCCAAAATTTCAAAAAACATGGGCTATAACCCATCGTTTTTGTCATTTCGTCATTTTTTTCAAATCTTCAAAAATGATGAAAAACTGCGCGCTATAGTATGCCGTACGATATGGGCTATAGCCCACGGTCCAAAATGATGAGAAACGAGGCTAACTTTTTTTTCCAAAATTTCAAAAAACATGGGCTATAACCCATCGTTTTTGTCATTTCGTCATTTTTTTCAAATCTTCAAAAATGATGAAAAACTGCGCGCTATAGTATGCCGTACGATATGGGCTATAGCCCACGGTCCAAAATGATGAGAAACGAGGCTAACTTTTTTTTTCAAAATTTCAAAAAACATGGGTTATAACCCATCGTTTTTGTCATTTCGTCATTTTTTTCAAATCTTCAAAAATGATGAAAAACGGCGCGCTATAGTATGCCGTACGATATGGGCTATAGCCCACGGTCCAAAATGATGAGAAACGAGGCTAACTTTTTTTTTCAAAATTTCAAAAAACATGGGCTATAACCCATCGTTTTTGTCATTTCTTCATTTTTTTCAAATCTTCAAAAATGATGAAAAACTGCGCGCTATAGTATGCCGTACGATATGGGCTATAGCCCACGGTCCAAAATGATGAGAAACGAGGCTAACTTTTTTTTTCAAATTTTCAAAAAACATGGGCTATAACCCATCGTTTTTGTCATTTCGTCATTTTTTTTAAATCCTCAAAAATGATGAAAAACGGCGCGCTATAGTATACCGTACGATATGGGCTATAGCCCATGGTCCAAAATGATGAGAAACGAGGATAACTTTTTTTTTCAAAATTTCAAAAAACATGGGCTATAACCCATCGTTTTTGTCATTTCGTCATTTTTTTCAAATCTTCAAAAATGATGAAAAACGGCGCGCTATAGTATGCCATACGATATGGGCTATAGCCCACGGTCCAAAATGATGAGAAACGAGGCTAACTTTTTTTTTCAAAATTTCAAAAAACATGGGCTATAACCCATCGTTTTTGTCATTTCGTCATTTTTTTCAAATCTTCAAAAATGATGAAAAACTGCGCGCTATAGTATGCCGTACGATATGGGCTATAGCCCACGGTCCAAAATGATGAGAAACGAGGCTAACTTTTTTTTTCAAATTTTCAAAAAACATGGGCTATAACCCATCGTTTTTGTCATTTCGTCATTTTTTTCAAATCTTCAAAAATGATGAAAAACGGCGCGCTATAGTATGCCGTACGATATGGGCTATAGCCCACGGTCCAAAATGATGAGAAACGAGGCTAACTTTTTTTTCCAAAATTTCAAAAAACATGGGCTATAACCCATCGTTTTTGTCATTTCGTCATTTTTTTCAAATCCTCAAAAATGATGAAAAACGGCGCGCTATAGTATGCCGTACGATATGGGCTATAGCCCATGGTCCAAAATGATGAGAAACGAGGATAACTTTTTTTTTCAAAATTTCAAAAAACATGGGCTATAACCCATCGTTTTTGTCATTTCGTCATTTTTTTCAAATCTTCAAAAATGATGAAAAACTGCGCGCTATAGTATGCCGTACGATATGGGCTATAGCCCACGGTCCAAAATGATGAGAAACGAGGCTAACTTTTTTTTTCAAATTTTCAAAAAACATGGGCTATAACCCATCGTTTTTGTCATTTCGTCATTTTTTTAAAATCTTCAAAAATGATGAAAAAAGGCGCGCTATAGTATGCCGTACGATATGGGCTATAGCCCACGGTCCATAATGATGAGAAACGAGGCTAACTTTTTTTTCCAACATTTAAAAAAACATGGGCTATAACCCATCGTTTTTGTCATTTCGTCATTTTTTTCAAATCTTCAAAAATGATGAAAAACTGCGCGCTATAGTATGCCGTACGATATGGGCTATAGCCCACGGTCCAAAATGATGAGAAACGAGGCTAACTTTTTTTCCCCAAAATTTCAAAAAACATGGGCTATAACCCATCGTTTTTGTCATTTCTTCATTTTTTTCAAATCTTCAAAAATGATGAAAAACGGCGCGGTATAGTATGCCGTACGATATGGGCTATAGCCCACGGTCCAAAATGATGAGAAACGAGGCTAACTTTTTTTTTCAAAATTTCAAAAAACATGGGCTATAACCCATCGTTTTTGTCATTTCTTCATTTTTTTCATAGCTAAAGCATAACATAATGCTAACACCAAAATGGGTTCCCGCACCAAATGGGTTAAAAAATCCATGAAGGGAATGTGATTCAATGGCCGGTTACAAGTCAGTTTTTGGCGAAGGAGACGCGCTTCAGTCACCCTCTCCTCTGTCCAGCTGCGCTCGTAGTTTAAGGTGATAGAATGTATGTACAGTATATATATATAGACAATATTTTGGCCAATAAAAAAATACTATATACAGAATTTTGCACTTTAAACAATAGAAGCCTGTCGGCTGCCGGACTAAAGGTTGTAAATACTGGAATGAGCTCCCTGTCACACTGAGGGAGAATCGCCACTTTCACAGCTTTTAACGCATTCTGACCTGAGATCAGATTCATACGAGGTTTCCACTGGACACACACTGGTCTGATTAACCCATTCTGACCTGAGATCAGATTCTCAAAATCTTCGTTCTTCGATTTCTCAAAAATAGCAGACCTACAAGCTCGTAGCGCGCCACTCGGTGGCGCGCTATGAGCTTGTAGATCTGCTATTTTTCAATAGCTAAAGCATGACATGATGCCAACACCAAAATGGGTTCCCATTCAGAATGGGTTAAAGGGCAATTGAAACAGTGGTTAAACAACAGTCATGTGATCACATATGACTCTCACTCCACAATAGAGTAGGCCTATACCCTAGTAATAGTTTTAATCTTTTCTTATTCTTCTTATTTTCTCTTTTTACTGTGTTTGAAATGTACTGTGTTTGTATGCTGTCCACTCGTGTCTTGTTATGTAAGTACTGTTTAGTGTTAAATGTCTGGGGACTACGGATGTAAATTAGCATCGCTGCTAAATCCGAAAGGTGTATTTACACTACATTTGTATGTAATGTTCATTAACCCATTCTGACCTGAGATCAGATTCTAAAAATGTCTTCTACATCCTGACAGTTTTCATTCTGACCTGAGATCAGATAAAAAAAAATGTCTTCTACGTCAGTCGTTCTTCGATTTTTCTAAAATAGCAGACCTACAAGCTCGCTATGAGCTTGTAGATCTGCTATTTTTCAATAGCTAAAGCACGACATGATGCTGACACAAAAATGGGTTCCGGCCCAAAATGGGTTAAGCTCTGACCCGTCCAAATAAATTAACTAAAGTAATTTAGAACATTATCAGTTGGTAATACAACACAGCTTGCATGTTATCATTTCAAAACATTTTATGGTTTTTTTCTCTGTCCTCATTCTCCATCCCAGATGTCTTTCCTGCCCAACTCAAACATATCCACAGCCCTACACCTGTGACCAGTGTGGCAAACGGTTCAGCCAGAGCAGTCATCTAAAAAATCACCAGATAATCCATACAGGTCAGAAACCCTACTACTGTGACCAGTGTGGGATAAGCTTCAGCCAGAGCAGTAATCTCAAATGTCACCAGATAATTCATACAGGTCAGAAACCCTACACCTGTGACCAGTGTGGGATAAGCTTCAAGCAGAGCAGTACTCTCAAACGTCACCAGATCATTCATACAGGACAGAAACCCTACTACTGTGAGTGTGGGATAAGCTTCAGCCAGAGCAGTACTCTCAAAGATCACCAAAAACTTCATACAGGACAGAAGCCCTACACCTGTGACCAGTGTGGGAAAAGCTTCAGACGGAGCAGTCATCTCAAAAGTCACCAGATAATTCATACAAGAGAGTAGCCCTACACCTGTGACCAGTGTGGGAAATGGTTCAGAACAAGCAGTGAGTAAAACAACAACAAATGGCTGCAGTTATAGTTGTACTGCCACCCAAATCAGCTGCAGGGGTCAATGGGTCATACCCCACACAGACAGACAGACACGGCCAGTAATTGGAGCGGTTAGACACCGCTCAAAAAATGGCAAACTTTGTGAACCTGATCTGCAAATTGTTAAACAACACATTTGTTTGTTTCTATTAGTTACTGCCAGAGTGAGGTCTAGCCAACACTATAAGGACTCCTGGATCGCAGCCCTCCACACTTTCCTATATCTAACATCAGGTTCTTGAACTCTACAGTGTTGTTAGCGTCACAGTGCGTCTACGTAGGTTGTGTGCTTCTTTCCTTTAAATGGTAAATGGTGCATTTATCCAATGCGCTTTTACAGAGATTGTGCATTACATTGACCCATTCACACACCGATGGCGGCGGAAACCATGCAAGGCACCAACCAGCACATCAGGAGCAATCAGGGGTTTAGTGTCTTGCTCAAGGACACTTCGACACCAACTCTGGGGGAGCCCGGGTTCGAACTGGCAACCCTGACCCACTGCCGCCCATTACTGGGTTGGCTCCCATAGAGTCAGTTTACTTGCCTCTAGTTCTGGGTGCCTGACGCAGTGCCCAGCCAGCCTCATCCTTCTCTGTCTGTGACCCGTGGTAGGTCCCCCAGAGGTCCACATTTCTGATGCGGCCAGTCCATGTGACACCTAGTGCCATTCGTAGCGTTCTTGTGTTTCTATTAATACAATAGAAATACATTTTCATTTGCCTGTAGGCTGTTTTATGTTAAATTGTTTAGAAGATATTGACATAGGCCTACTGGTCAATATGGTAGTGTTAAAGTGGAAAGAAAGCATTCAGGTAGTCTACCTTCTTTCCATCTCCTATTCTAGGACAGGGAGAATATGATTTGTCACCCTCAAATAACAACATTAAATAATAGACTAGAAATATTGTTCCTGAAGAAACAATGCGGGGCCGATGCAAGCCAAAAGATTGTACCATAAATAGTACAGATGCAGACATGGCCCCTAAAAAAATATTACTCAACTTTAATTAAGGCCAATTAATGTGATTTCAGTGAGTCTACAAGAATCAACAGGCTCTTGATTATCTCCACTGCTCTCAGTTGGTTCTTTACACCCATTTATTTTTTTACTTTTTTGTACTAAACTAATATGATGTGTGTAGTTATTTATAGAGCTACGTATAGCTAGCCTCTTAATTTTGATCTCAAAGATTGAAGCGGATCTCCCAGATTGAAGCAATATTTTATTTCTAATACCATAATCATCACCATAGGTCAAATTGAATTAACAATTACTACAACGACATTGAAGAAGCTTTGGATGTGTAGTGGTTAACTTGAGTTGTCAGCTGTTGGCTGGGGGTGAGGAACTGTGATGTGCATTTGATTATATTTAGTTGTGTTTTTTTTTTTCTTCTGTTTTTAGTTTGTTTTGTATTCATGGACATAATTTATATCCTGTTGTTTCTTTGAAGATTTATATTTTAGTGTTTGTGCTGCCATTTGGGTGTATGAAAAAAATATATGGGAATAATTGTTTTAAGAATACTATGTCGTAAAGAAAAATCAATAAAAAATAAACAATTACGACAACTATTACCACCGATACGACCATATATCATTGCTATCATTCTCACTACTGTCCTACCCTCATAATTCAATATACTAATTATCCCGTGATATACTGTATTTAGACTAGAGAATAAGCTTGAGCAGTAATTTGAATTGACAGATATTTCTGCTGTGTTTGACATCCTCTGACAAGCGATGGATCAATAAAAAGCCTATATCCTTTTCTGAATGAGTACACAAATTAAATGTAGAACATTTTAAAGTTTATTTGATTTGGCTTTTGTTCTAGACTAGAGGTACTAGACAATTCTGATGTATATTGAACTCATTGATGCATTTTTACATTTCTTTCCTTTGCTGCTGCAAAACCGATTAAATAATAGGGACAATGATATGGCATCCCTATAGCCATGAGTGCAACCCAGACACACTAGTTCATTATAGAGCGTCGCAGTCCCGCCACCTTTCAGAACGACGAGTGGCCCAGGAAATGATTCTCCGTTCATTTTCTCCATAGGCTTTTCAAAAAGTATTTATTTAAAGACGGTTATACGCCGCGGACAAAGCCAACTCGGATCGTGACAAATCATGACAATAATTACAATGTTTTGGGCTGATCAAATAATTAGTAAGAAGAAAAACAAAACAAATCGTGTTGTATCCTGAAAACGTAGGCTACCAAAATAATGGCACTCCAAGTCTTTAAGAGAGTGAGTATGTGTGAATGTATTCAACCTTGTTGTAAGCAGCCTGGTTTTCCTCCTGGAGTGTTCTCTCATAGGGAATTAAGAACGTGACATAATCTATAGTCGACGAGCCAAGCGTCAACAAAAAAAAAACACACAGCCGCTGCACAACGCGTAACACCAGCTGATTTCTCAACGCCGCCCGTCTCCTGTTGAATCTGCGTATACGTGCAGCACCGCAGCACGCGCTGGTCTTATTCTGCGGACTACACGTGGCTCTTGGGCTTTGCTTGGCATAGTTTCCAAAGTAAAACAAAATAATAATAATAATGCTAAAGTAGAATCCATAGCAAACTATAATATCAAACACGACACTGGAGCACAGAACTGACTGACACAGTGAATAGCAGGCAGGCTGACAGTATAGTAGTATAACGGCAAAGAGCCAAAGAGGCAATGCAATGCAGTGTGTCTGCACACAGAATTCTGCAAATCCATTCTCCGTACCCAGCGAAAAACACCAAATAATGCATGCAGGGCAGAATTAGGACGATACCCACTCATAATCAAAATAAAAAAGTGAGCACTTAAGTTCTACAACCACCTAAAAGAAAGTGACCTAGATGCACTCCATAACAAGGCACTCACACACAGTGAAACTCTAGAGCAGTGGTAACCAACCTTTTCAAGCCCAAGAGCCCATTTTACTCCCAATTGTAAGCCAAGATCTACCACTAAAACGTGTTAGAAAAAACACTTGTTTTTTTGCTATTTCTGACAGGCTCAATGCATGTGCACACATCCACACAAAGACTAAAGCTTAAATTAGAATAAATACTTATAGTAAGTTATATTATCAATGTCAAATAATATTAAGACAAATTAGAAATAATTAGTATTAGAAATATTTTGTTTCTCATTTCAATGAATATTCACATTGGCAGATGTTCAAATGACATAGGCATAACATGACCATATATATTTGCACAGATATGGTGACATACTCTCAGGGTCAGCCCACCTTTAATGAGACTGCTGTGACTGCACTTTATCTGCAAGCGTTTTGAAATCTGGTTCATATTTAGTGATTGCCAGTCTGAGGGTGTCATTAAGATGTGAGTCAGTCATACGAGTTCTAAACTTGGATTTTATTATTTTCATTTGTGAAAAGGCCATTTCACATAAGTACGTGGAACCAAAGTATAGGCATGCAGCTTCAGTGCACACGACACAATCAGGGGATACTTCTCTGCTTACAAGAGACCAAAATTCCTTCTCTTTAGCTCTGACCTGCAGGTGACAGTCACTTACTAATCCAATAATCTCCATTTAAATATCTGAAGTTAATGCAAACACATCCTGCATTTTATCGGACAGCAGTTCAATGACAGTAGGCTCAGTAAAGAGGAAAGGGTTTGATACAAAAGCAGCTACTTGACTCATGTGTTGTACTTCAACAAGTTTTCATATTTCATATTTATCATATTTTTTTTTGTGTGCATGTGTACAGAATTCAAACTGTAGCATTGATTATTGTCACGGACAGAAGTCATTCTTTCCCTTTGCATATGCCCTGGAGTGCACTCGCCTATTAGTTTGCATTGCAGACTGGTATATTCAGTATATTTTTCTCATTTTTATATTTTTGTTGTTGCTGCGCAGCAGTTGAGGAGAACGCAACTATGCATTCCTTTAAGCAACACAACTTCTGCAGCTGCATCCATATGTTTAGAATTTGCATCAATGATCAAATCCCAATAATAAAAAATATTATAACAACGAACAACGAAAACTGAAGGAGCAGGGCGCTATCGGCTAGTAGTCACAACTCAAGTGTCTGCAGCCTGTCACGAGCCCGTAATGAACGCACGTTGTTCCGTATTTTAATGTCGGGTCGGAGAATAAATACAGTATGAATGACGGCGGGATTTATTTGACAACTCTGTCCTGCTTTCTTCACGAGAAGAGAAGAGCGCTCACAGCTGCTAATATGGTAGCAGCCCTGTGGCTGACCTGTCAGTTCTCTTTGGCTTGTTGTGAACCTTGATGTGAACCTGGGTCTGGGAAGCTCAGAGCTGCAGCCATTGGCTCATGATACGAGCACACGACCAATGGGACAGATCATTCAGTGTTGCTAAGATACCACCCACCCACCACACACGCACACACACCCTTGGACGATGGGGTCTATTCTCAAACTCAGAGCCACAGCGCTCTGCTCAAAATGAATTTGCATGTGACGAGCGGTACTGACATTATTCAAATGGGTCGGACACTTCGCGATCGACTGGAAACGTTCCCGCGATCGACTGGTAGATCGCGAACCCCTGGTTGGTTACCCCTGCTCTAGAGAGATGCCCCCTCAGCCATCTGGCCCTGGAACTCCGGGCACAAACACAAACAGAGCCACGAGATAGAAAACCCATTGGACTAAACCAAATTATAAAACAGCAAAGGGAAAACTATCTGACACATTGGAAAGAAGCAACACAAAAGCAGAGTAAACTACAATGCTATCTGGCCCTAAACAGAGAATGCACAGTGGCAGAATACCTGAGCACCGTGACCGACCCAAAACAAAGAAAAATCTTAACTAGGTACAGACTCAGTGAGCACAGTCTCGCGATCGAGAAAGGCCGTCATAGGCAGACCTGTATCCCGAGAGAAGACAGACTATGCACCCACTGCACACTAAACGAAGTGGAAACCGAGCTACACTTCCTAACCATCTGTCCATTGTACCAAGACATCAGAGACACATACTTCCCACAGATTACAACCACACACGGAGATTTTGAAAACATGACCAATGACAAAAAACTCCCATATCTGCTGGGTGAAGTACAACAATGTGCAAACACAGCAGCAAGATTTGTGAGTCGCTGTGATAGGAGAAGGATATCAAATGGAACACAACCACCCTAAAGACTAATAATTGTGTATATTCCTGCACTATACCTGCATCGAGTGATCTTGGTACACAGAAGTTGATCTATTGAAGATTCTGACCTTCAAAGTACATAATTTCTGTTTTGATTGTATTGCTGTATCGTTGTATTGTTCTTTCTGCTTTGGCAATGTAAACGTATGTTTTCTCATGCCAATAAAGCCCTTTGAATTGAATTGAAATTGTGTCTGGATTCATTTGAGACAATGTCGCACAGTTGATGGTCAGTGTCCGTGCGCGCCAGCCATCAAGCACAGCGTCATCTGGAGGATTAAAGTGTGTTATGTAAGTGTACCCGGTGGGTGCGCTGTTGAATCTCGGGCAATGTGAATCATCCATCGGGGACCAGGCGACCGTGTTCGGAAACGGTTCCAATGGAACGGATTCAGTCCGTCTCAGTGTGAATTCCCTATCACTGGCTGCGGTTACATGAGGGCTTTTTCATTCAGAATGAAAACTTCAGAATTAATTAATTCAGAAGTACGTTTTTTGCTGCGTGTTTACATGGGAAATGGTCATTCCGAATGAGTGTTTACATGGACAATACTTTTAAATCCCATTATTTCCTGCCACATCAGGTTTGGGGCTGGGAAGGCTTCTGATTGGATAGGGGTGGAAAGTAAATTTACTTTAGTATTCTACTAAAGTACATTTTTAGGTATTTCTACTTTACTTGAGTATTTCCAGTACTTCTACTCCACTACATTTCAGGTAAAACAAAATAATAATAATAATAATAATATTCAATAGGATTTAAAAATGGAATAAACCGGTCAGTTACATCAGATCTAAGTTTAAATCAGATTGGCAATTTTCATTCCGATTTAAGTTTTTGTAGGTGTTTACATGACAACTTTTAATAGGATTTAACTTTTATTCTGAATGAAAAGGGGATTTAACTGTCCATGTAAACGTAGCCAATGCCTCCCACAGAGCTACGGCGCTCTATATGAATATGATCCAACATCATATCAGCATCGTAGATTACATACAGTACACTTCCATTCAGTGTTGGAAAAAGTACTAAAAGGTTTTACTTAAAGGAACACTTTTCAACGTATCTTCATATAATAGGTCCTCACTAATGTTCATGATACTGTTCTACTCAGTCTGCGTCTCATAGGAGGGCTGTGGGCAGTTTAGAAACCCGTCCACCAGTGACATCATCGTTAGGCAGATTATTTTTAAACAAGATCTTTTTTTACAAAAATGTTTCTATTTTTATTATCGTGAAAACGATGGTTTCCATTTTCTCATTGCAACTTTTCAGGACTATAGACAGCCTGCAGTTTCTATTAGCTTGGATTCCCCATCGATGATGTCACTGGTGGACGGGTTTCTGAACTGCCCACCAGCCCTCCCATGAGACACAGACTGAAGGAAATTGTGCCAAATTGTGCCAAAGTACAAAAGTATCTGCATCATCAAAATGTACTTAAAGTACTAAAAGTAAAGTACTCAAATTGCAGAATGTCCCATTTCACAAGTTCAAAATGTGCACAAAATCCTTTGAAAATTGACGATCTACAAGCTCACAATTGTGTTCAAATAATTCTAGTGGATTAAAAAGTAGTATTTTTGGCTCCGAGATGTAGTGGAGTAGAAGTATTGGAAATAATCAAGTAAAGTACAAATTCCTCAAAATGGTACAGTACTCGAGTACTTGACTTAAAAGTACTTAGTTACTTAGTAACCACTGCTTCCATTACAGGCTTGCTGGGGCAGTCCATAGAGCAAGGGGTTAATTCAACATTCTATAAGTCTATGTCTGTGACAATTATTCATATTCATCAAAGTGACATGGCTATTGCTTTTTTTTTTAAATATAGCTTTATATGTGTTTTCTAATGTGCTAAAATGTGTGATTTTCCTGTAGTGATGATTTTACAGATTCTTTTTATAAATCATTGCTTTTCAACCAATGGTCCGAGGACCACCAGGGGTCCTTGAGGGGGTTCCAGGTGGTCCCCAGCTAAATGACAGATAGTTGGTAACCAAATGGACCCTTATAGATCTTTAACTCTTGAGAGTGTAAAATGAAACCAGACTCTTGTGGGTCCATTTGGTTTCATTTTACACTCTCAGGAGTTATTATTGTTGTAGTATCTTGAATACGGAATACTCCACACAAGGTGATGACATGTGCCCGTCAAAAACGCACTAAACTGTCTTTGTACTCAACCACACAATCTCCCCTCACCCGATAATCTCTTCCGATTTGTCCTCGTCGCCATATGTATAGTATCTTGAATACGGAATACTCCACACAAGGTTACGGTGTCAATATGCGGGTTGTTTATTTCTGAAGTGTGACACACAGACTTGTCTCATAAACACTGGCCAAGAATATGTCACTTCCTCCCAAGAGGTGTTTGACTGACTACTCACTGTCCCGTCCTAGTCTGGTACGCTAGTGCCACCTCTTGGCCAGGTCACGTAACAACAGCCTCTGACATGCCCACAACATAACAGTTGTTGTTTAACATCTTCATTGCTTACTTTACAAGAAGTCTACACAATTTGAGAATGTAGAATTTTGTTATTTTTATCAACTTTTATCTGTTATATGTGGGCAAAGTCTTATCCAACAACAAAATATGCTTTAGTTCTGGGTCTGAGAGGCTAAATGACATCAAACGGTGGCAGAATAAATAATGCAGGCCTTAATGTCATTAAAAAGGTTGAAAACCACTGGTTGAAAGTATTTATGGTGTGTTGTGCGTATCCATAGTGTATCAGCAGGTTAATACACCAGGCTGAAGGTTGTGTGTTGTGCGTATCCCTCCGCCAGCAGGTTATTACACCAGGCTGAAGGTTGTGTGTTGTGCGTATCCCTCCTCCCATGTGTTGTATCAGCAGGTTATTACACCAGGCTGAAGGTTGTGTGCGTATCCGTCCGCCCATGTGTTGTATCAGCAGGTTATTACACCAGGCTGAAGGTTGTGTGCGTATCCCTCCTCCCATGTGTTGTATCAGCAGGTTATTACACCAGGCTGAAGGTTGTGTGCGTATCCCTCCTCCCATGTGTTGTATCAGCAGGTTATTACACCAGGCTGAAGGTTGTGTGCGTATCCCTCCTCCCATGTGTTGTATCAGCAGGTTATTATACCAGGCTGAAGGTTGTGTGTGCACGCACACACACATCACCTGTTGTTAGAACTGCACAGACTCAAAGAGATGTATTTATTGTAGAGTGGTAAATGGAAACAATTTAAAATAAACACACCTGGTCAACTTTGTAGACTTTTGTACTGTTCTTTATGAACTTTTAATCTGTTTAAACCAATGACCTCTTCCTACAGGAAAGGATTCCAAATAAGCCTGCTGGCTTCTTCCCTTCCTTGCATTGTATTTTTGTTATTGTCTATATTTTTTGTACTACGTGCTAAATAAATGAACCTAAAACTTAGATAAAATGTCAATGTTATTAAAATGCATGAAATGTACCAAATTATCTATATTGTCATAGCGGCATGCCACCCACCCATCACATGAGGAGTTCTAGTCCAGTGCTGTAGTGACCTTTACCTGTGGTAGTTCTGGAGGTAGTCTTCCTCAGTCCCAGCGGCTGGCGTCTGCAGGCTGCAAGGCTCACACGGTCCAGATCCTCCTGGGTCCAGTTCAGGGTCCAGCTCATCTCCAGGACCTTCAAGTGGGTCAGATGTGGGTGACCGATGTCCCGCGTTGTGTCCTCATGTCCTCGTATGGGGTCAGAGACAACACAGACAGACAGGTTGTTCTGCACCCTGGATGGAGACAACACAGACAGACAGGTTGTTCTGCACCGTGGATGGAGACAACACAGACAGACAGGTTGTTCTGCACCGTGGATGGAGACAACACAGACAGACAGGTTGTTCTGCACCCTGGATGGAGACAACACAGACAGACAGGTTGTTCTGCACCCTGGATGGAGACAACACAGACAGACAGGTTGTTCTGCACCCTGGATGGAGACAACACAGACAGACAGGTTGTTCTGCACCCTGGATGGAGACAACACAGACAGACAGGTTGTTCTGCACCCTGGATGGAGACAACACAGACAGACAGGTTGTTCTGCACCCTGGATGGAGACAACACAGACAGACAGGTTGTTCTGCACTGTGGATGGAGACAACACAGACAGACGGGTTGTTCTGCACTGTGGATGGAGACAACACAGACAGACGGGTTGTTCTGCACTGTGGATGGAGACAACACAGACAGACAGGTTGTTCTGCACCCTGGATGGAGACAACACAGACAGACAGGTTGTTCTGCACCCTGGATGGAGACAACACAGACAGACAGGTTGTTCTGCACCCTGGATGGAGACAACACAGACAGACAGGTTGTTCTGCACCCTGGATGGAGACAACACAGACAGACAGGTTGTTCTGCACCCTGGATGGAGACAACACAGACAGACAGGTTGTTCTGCACCCTGGATGGAGACAACACAGACAGACAGGTTGTTCTGCACTGTGGATGGAGACAACACAGACAGACGGGTTGTTCTGCACTGTGGATGGAGACAACACAGACAGACGGGTTGTTCTGCACTGTGGATGGAGACAACACAGACAGACAGGTTGTTCTGCACCCTGGATGGAGACAACACAGACAGACAGGTTGTTCTGCACCCTGGATGGAGACAACACAGACAGACAGGTTGTTCTGCACCCTGGATGGAGACAACACA
Organism: Protomyctophum bolini; assembly: GCF_963924005.1. Taxonomy (NCBI): domain Eukaryota; kingdom Metazoa; phylum Chordata; class Actinopteri; order Myctophiformes; family Myctophidae; genus Protomyctophum; species Protomyctophum bolini. The sequence goes on from NC_137866.1 coordinate 3,744,664, forward strand.
GACAGACAGGTTGTTCTGCACCCTGGATGGAGACAACACAGACAGACAGGTTGTTCTGCACCCTGGATGGAGACAACACAGACAGACAGTACAAAGGTAAACCGCAGTGATTATCAGAAGGCTTTCGTTTCAAAGACCCACAGTTTGATTATGTGTTAGACTAGTGGTTCAAAGACCCACAGTTTGATATGTGTTAGACTAGTGGTTCAAAGACCCACAGTTTGATATGTGTTAGACTAGTGGTTCAAAGACCCACAGTTTGATATGTGTTAGACTAGTGGTTCAAAGACCCACAGTTTGATATGTGTTAGACTAGTGGTTCAAAGACCCACAGTTTGATTATGTGTTAAACTAGTGGTTCAAAGACCCACAGTTTGATATGTGTTAGACTAGTGGTTCAAAGACCCACAGTTTGATATGTGTTAAACTAGTGGTTCAAAGACCCACAGTTTGATATGTGTTAGACTAGTGGTTCAAAGACCCACAGTTTGATATGTGTTAGACTAGTGGTTCAAAGACCCACAGTTTTTTTTTTTTTTTTTTTTTCTTAAATTTTTTTATCCCACGATTTTGTAACCCAGTTTTCTTTTCACCCAGTGCCAATTATCTAATGTAATCCTGGGCGCTACACTTCCTCTGCCAACCTGGGGGGGCAGCGGACTGACCTCATGCCTCCTTCTATGCATGAGGAGTCCAAGCTGCTTCTTTTCACCTGACAGAGGGGAATTTCCCCGGCCGGACGTAGCGCGTGGAAGGGACACGTTATTCCGACCAGTTCCTTTCCCCTCCATCAGGCGCCCTGGCTGGCCAGGGGGAGGTAGTTTTAGAGACCAGGATTACGGCATGTTTTTGTGAGGGTATCTACCCTAGGGGACACGGGGAGAACATGCAAACTCCACACAGAAAGGCCCTATCGCCAACCCCCGCCTTGGGTATGGGCACTGATGACGCGGAGGAGGGAACACGCCGCCAGTGCCCACAGCGTCCCCAGCGTCCCCAGCGGGAATCGAACCCAGGACCTTCTAGCTGTGAGGCGACAGCACTACCAACTGTGCCACCGTGCCCCGTAGACCCACAGTTTGATATGTGTTAGACTAGTGGTTCAAAGACCCACAGTTTGATATGTGTTAGACTAGTGGTTCAAAGACCCTGCACAGTTTGACTAGTTCCCAAACCTTTTAGCCTTTGTGACCCAAAAGAGAGATTAGAAGATGTTTGCCCAATGCCCAGGACCCAAACCAGTGAAAATAGCAGATCTACAAGCACCACAACGCGTCGTTTCGTGGCACATTGTGACCTTTCTTTTTTTTTTTATATAATTCCCACAATTTTGTAACCCATTTTTCACCCCTGTGTCAATTAATTTATCTAATGTGATCATGGGCTCTACACACCCTCCGCCAACCTGGGGAGAGCAACGGACTTGATTTCATGCTTCCTTCATGCATGAGTGTCCAAGTTGCGCCTGACAGGGGGGAGTTAATTCCCTGGTTGGACGGAACGTTATTCCAACCAGTTCCGTTCCCCTCCATGTTGAAATATTAATAATTCAAAACATAACATAGGAAACTAAATAAAGGGACCCATTAAAAAAAAATGGGTCCACGACCTACAAATGGGAAACAGTGTATTTAGACCACAGACCCCCATTTGATACGGTTTTCATCTCTGGGACCTCAATCTACTAACTATATAATGGTGTTCATTGAACTCTTGGGAGCTAGTGTATTTGGTTCCTCTATAACCGCTCCTAAAGATCTTTAACAACGCTCCAACTGATATCTCAAGGGTATTTATTTTCCCCCAAGACGTGAAAAACTGCAAAGAATAACAAACAAATAATGTTTTTTTTAACCACAATGAATTATACATGCATATGAATTATGAATGTCCTCTTTGACAGTCGAGCTGTCTCTTTTAAGTGTCCATAATCATGAAATCGTCCATGTTCATAAATGTCCACATTATAAACAAACACAATGAAAATGTCCATTACATTCACATGTTCACAAACGACGACATGACAACAATACTGTTTACAAACAAAACAACAACATGTATCATACCGTGTGCGCCTTCTGCCAATTATTTTAGGAGAGTTAGTTCATTTATTATCCTTATTTCTTTATTTTAAGGACACTTGTTTGACGTAGTAAGAGCTCCACCACTGAAACTCTGTTTGTTCTGACTGAGCTTAGCTCACACAGGTGCACTCATGCTGCTCAACTCTAATCAGAGGGCTCTGCCCCTGCATGTCCTTCTAGGTCATAAAGACACACAGCATACAAATACACTATGCTATCCAAAACAAAAATACATATACAATGTTAACATAATTATACATTTTCAGAAAGGTAAGCAATACAATAAAACATTACAAAATACCCATTGCTGCGGGACAGCTATACACTCTCAGAGTTACAGAGATGTAAATATAAATTAATTTGTTCCTGACATCCAATAATGTTGCCCCTAGAACCACCTAAAGGACCCCGCATGTTGAGAATCAGTGATGTAGGACTACAGTTAGTACAGTATGTCAAAGACAAGTGCAAATAGTCTACATATTGTAACGATCCCAGGAACAGGAGGCAGAGACGTATAGTTACCAACGATAAAGATCCCTCTTTATTCCTTTTAGAACACTCATGTTATGTAACAACAACAGCATTGATATTCCTCTTAGGTAAACGTGCACTCTCTACCAAACTACCCGGCACAGAGAGCCTCTCCCTAGGACCCCCGTCACTCACTCTAGAAGTCCCACCCCCAAGACAGTCCTATTGGCTGCAGCCATAGCTGGCCGCTACACAACCACAAATGTTTTCCTTTTACAGTATCAAATATACATTCACTCATATTCTAAACAGTGCACAACATAACAATGTATTTCTTTATATTGTGCGTGCGTGCGTGCGTATACATCGGAGTGGATGGGTAGATAGAAGAGAAGGTTAAAAAACACCATAGATGTGTACTTGTTTCTACACTCAGATTTAAATGAACAACCAGGATGCACATTAACTGGATGACTGTTAAAGCACTTATTTAAACAGTGAGTGATTAAGCCCCATACGCCTATATAGCCTATAGGCTACAATAACAAATAGACAAGCTTATATGCTTGTCATTTTCACTTGGAAAATGCAGTCAATTGATGTAATGTTAAACTTATCACAGGGATTATAGGCGTCTGATGTCACGCTGCGCTCCCGAATCATCTCACAAGTCGCAGATGATGTGCTCTCATGTTTAACAAGGCCAGTAAAGCACTGTTTGATTAAGCATAAACTTGTAACATTGTGCATGTTATTGTTAACCTGACTCTGCCAGATTGCGGCAGTACTGAGTTCACCAGTTCTCTCCTCAGAATGCAAATGTTGTCCAGCAGGGGGAGTGGTTCCACCAGGCTATGTTATTGTAACACAGGTCCAGAAAATGGGCTAAATCACCCTTAACAATAAATAGATAAATACAATGGATTCAAATGGGCTAAATCATTCTTCAATATGAATACATATAAATAAATGTTAAAAAGTCCTCAAGTGACAATTAATTAATTCAGTCATATCCCTCATTACACTAAAACTATACACAGATTCTACGGGGGCCAGTTTGGAATTGCAGCCGTCCGTAGGTGCCCTTTGAGAGGTTTTGAAGGAGTCAAGGGATGCACAGAGAGAGGAGAGCTGCAGACAGAGTGAAAAGCTAAACTTCCTTTTGAGAAAATATAGAATAATAACGTCAGTTGTGTGCAACAAAACACAGCATTAATGATGTTAGGCTGTTGTGAGGAGCAACATTGAGTCATCTAAAGCTGTACTGATTTCATTTGCAAACCCGAGTGACAAACAGTGTCCCAGCTCTGCTGGAGACTGTTTAGTTTGTTCAATGAAGAATTGAGTAATCAACTGTAATTTAAGTTTGTTTGGTGTTCAGCTAAAAACGTTTTTTGCACTTTAAGTGTATTATACTTTATTTTGGTAAAAATAATGTGTTCTCAATCAATGTTACTCCTTTTTATTTGTAGTGTCTCACTCACAATTGCTGGACCCTGCACTTAATTTATAAGGAATACACCACCATCGGTGAGAGGAAGATTTATTTTATTTTGTTTTGTTTCGTTTGGACTACTGTTGAATTTAATTGTAATCGTTACATTATTTGTGAATTTGAAAGGTTTAATGTATCTATTTCCAAAAGTATTTGAAGTGAAACCTTATACAGAATTGTGTTTATGAAGCTATTGTTTTAGACATTAACACAGAGATACCTCCCTCTGGCCTTGCTTTATGCAGGTCAGGTGTTTTGGTTTGGATCAGTTCTGTTCTGATTCAGCCCGACTCTGGTCGGTCCAAGGATGGCGAGCTGCCCGTGATTGGAGGAACCCTGCAGACCGTGTTGAATTCTCCTTGGGACAGACCCAGCCCCGTAGCCTTGTTCCCCCCAGTGTGGAAGGACATTGTCACACATTGCCCTATACACTGCCCTGCAAGGAGCAGTGCAGTATTGGGCGGTGATGCACACAGACTACACACACTAGAACTGGACATTGTCTCACGTATATAATCCACACACCCTCTGCCCTGTGAGGAGCAGTGCAGGACTGGACAATTAAGAATAGCACACATACACCCTCTGCCCTGTGAGGAACAGTGCAGGACTGGACAATTAAGAATAGCACACACACACCCTCTGCCCTGTGAGGAACAGTGCAGGACTGGACAATTAAGAATAGCACACACACACCCTCTGCCCTGTGAGGAACAGTGCAGGACTGGACAATTAAGAATAGCACACACACACACACACCCTCTGCCCTGTGAGGAACAGTGCAGGACTGGACAATTAAGAATAGCACACACACACACACACCCTCTGCCCTGTGAGGAACAGTGCAGGACTGGACAATTAAGAATAGCACACACACACCCTCTGCCCTGTGAGGAACAGTGCAGGACTGGACAATTAAGAATAGCACACACACACACACACCCTCTGCCCTGTGAGGAACAGTGCAGGACTGGACAATTAAGAATAGCACACACACACACACACCCTCTGCCCTGTGAGGAACAGTGCAGGACTGGACAATTAAGAATAGCACACACACACACACACACACCCTCTGCCCTGTGAGGAACAGTGCAGGACTGGACAATTAAGAATAGCACACACACACACACACACACCCTCTGCCCTGTGAGGAGCAGTGCAGGCTGTAACAGCCAACACTTACACACGCTCACTAAGGTGTAGGCACTTTGTGTCTTTGGGACTATTTCATATAGCCACTTAGTGGTGTAAGGGTTTATTGTTTGTATTTATTGTCCTGGTTATTGCAGCACGTGAAGTGCTTATATTTGGATTCAAATCCTAATTGAGGAATTGATTTTGAAATGCACTTAATACTAAACTGTACTGGTTTCAACACTGCAACAGTTGCACAAGGTGTCAATCAGTCAGTGTAGTTGGGTGCACCCACAGATTTAAAAACCCCTGAGGTTTAAAAACCTAAGATTCATCTATTGATATCAAGGTATACCTATTTCATTTGTTGTTTACTGTCATGTATGTTTGTGCGTAGTGTTTTATTTTAGTTTTTTCCTATTTCAATTTATATAAATGATTTGAGACTTGCATCTGGTCTCATTATTTACCCCTCTGGCTCCAGTAGACCAACCTAACTAGTCCTACGTCTAACCCTTGATTGTAACTTAGTAACTGTTCTACACTATCTATTCTATACGACACAGGTGTTACATTATATTGTTTTTAAGTGTGTACTTTTAATTGCTTTTTTACATGTATACTTATAACCTACAGTTTTATATTAACATTTTAGGAGCCGGGCGCACGCCAAAGTTCAAGTTCACGCTGGAATGATGAATGCCGGAAATTGCTGTGATTCCGGCGTACGCTCATATTTGTGTTTATATACCGGTATATATATATATATATATATATGTGTGTGTGTGTGTGTGTGTGTGTGTGTGTGTGTGACTGTGTGTGTGTGTTGTTTAGTGAGCAAGACTTTACTATAGCAGTTCCTTAAAGAACCACTTATTTATATGAAGATAAGGTCCTGACTAATGTTCTAATGTTCATGATAAAAACCACAATCCCTTAGATTGCACTTTTGTAGACTTACATTAGCATTTGATACAGACTTATAGCATGTTACGTAGACAGCACTAGAATGGCATTGCATATATGTAGTCATAGCACTTCATAGTATATGTATAGCATAGTATAGTATATATGTATATAGTTTCATTATATAGATATTCCACTGTTACGTTCTTAGCTTACGCATCTTTCATGATAACTACTTTTTATGTATGTGATGTATTGCATTGCTTTTTATTCTTGCTTAATGTAAATCGCTCTGGATTAAGAGCGTCTACTAAATTCCTAAATTGTAATCCCTGTGGGCTCCCCCAGAGTTAGTGTCCAAGTGTCCTTGAGCAAGACTCTGAACCCCTGATTGCTCCTGATGTGCTGGTTGGTGCCTTGCATGGTTTCCTCCGCCATCGGTGTGTGAATGGGTGTGAATGTAACGCACAGTCTATGTAAAGGTGTGTGAATGTGTGTGAATTGATGCACAATCTATGTAAAGCGCCTTGGATAATGGCGCTATATATAAATGCACCATTTACCATTTGTATTTACCATTTGAAGAACACCATGGGAACAATATTGATATTACTATAATAGTTATATTATGTATAATTTTAGAACACCAGGAACAATATTTATATTACTATAATAGTTATATTATGTATAATTTTAGAACACCAGGAACAATATTTCACAACAATATTTTCATAAGAAGAAACTGTGAGGAACAACCTGGAGGACATTTGCACGCCTTTTATTGATTCGTTTTTTTAAGAGTTAAGTTTTACAGAAAGTAATCAAAAAAAGAAGGGAGAGAAACCAACTTTGCTTCTCGTTATTTACCAATTAACAGTTTTTACTGCCCTTAACATTATTTAGCATAATTGATTGATTGTTTGATTATATTAAACAGAAAATAAAAATCATCTCATTAAACAGAAAGTACAATAAAAGTGTACTTAAGGACAAATGGACCTATCTGCTACATTTGAATTCCCATTAATCAACTTATCTAAACAAATGTTAACTAGTAGAACAATTTCAGTTAACGATGAACATCTTGCCATATTCAACCAGGTCACCAGAAACGTCCTCCTAGCCAGACTACCAAAATGTGACTACATTTCCTTATACTTAAGGCTCATACATAGTCTGGATTTACGGTGGTGAGGTGACCACCGAACTACAACATGACGTCACTGAGGTGACCACCGAACTACAACATGACGTCACTGAGGTGACCACCGAACTACAACATGACGTCACTGAGGTGACCACCGAACTACAACATGACGTCACTGAGCCGCGGTGAAGAGAAAACCACCGCCACCGCTCCAGCCCTTCTCTGTTTTTACTCACCATCGCTCAACGTTATTTCAGCTCCGGTGGTCAGCTCACCACCGGAACGGTGGTCACCTCATCACCGGAGCGGTGGTCACCTCATCACCGAAAATCCAGACTATGAATAGGCCTTTACCCCTCAATTAGACCCCCCCCCCCCCCCCCCCCCCCAATAGAGCTGCCTCTACAGGTTTCTATAGGTCTCAGGTCCACCTTCTCTGTCCTTACACAATAACACAACACAGTAGACAATAACACAACACAGTGAACAATAACCCTTACACAATAACAACACAGTGAACAATAACCCTTACACAATAACACAACAATAACACAACACAGGCTGTGTTCTGCCCATCAACACACAAATGTTTGGTCAAACCATGTGACTCCCGTTGGAATTGCATTGTGGCAAGACACAGAACATGTGTTCTGAATGTGTGTATGGGGCCTTACAAAACATTTAAACTTTAACAACATACTTATCATCATAAAAGTAACAGGTCTATAATCTGTTATTCTTCACTTAAATTCTTCACTTCATTCATAATCTAAATGATTAAAAGCCATTACCAACTGCATGTACTTGTAAAATGTTTATCAAAGCAGTTTTGTTTAAGCAGAACAATTAATCCATTGATTTAAACTTTTTTTTTTTATATATATTTTTTATCCCACGATTTTGTAACCCATTTTTCACCCCTGTGTCAATCATCTAATGTGATCCTGGGCTGTACACACCCTCCACCAACCTAGTCCCCATGCATATATGGGGGACAAGGGGAGAGCAACGGACTTGAACTCATGCTTCCTTCATGCCTGAGTGTCCAAGTTGCTCCTTTACACCTGACAGGGGGGAGTTTCCCTGGTTGGACGTAGCGCGTGGAAGGAACACGTTATTCCAACCAGTTCCTTTCCCCTCCATCAGGCGGGGGAATCCTCCTTTTCAGGAGGATTAACCATCTCTGACAAGTCACCTTAGTGCCGGGACACTTTAACCCATTCTGACCGGGCACCCATTTTGGTGTTGGCATCATGTTATGCTTTAGCTATTGAAAAATAGCAGATCTACAAGCTCATATCGCGCCACCGAGTGGCGCGATACGAGCTTGTAGGTCTGCTATTTTTGAAAAATCGAAGAACGACTGACATTTTTTAGAATCTGATCTCAGGTCAGAATGAGTTAATCAGACCAGTGTGTGTCCCAGTGGAAACCTCGTATGAATCTGATCTCAGGTCAGAATGGGTTAAGGAACATTCCTATTCATTTATTTTAACGATTTTATTGTAGCTTTTTAAAGGACCACTTCACCACTTTTCAAATGACCTTCATATAATTGGTTTTCACGACCAGTGACATCATCGATGGGGAATACAAGCTAATAAAAACGTCAGACTTTCTATTCCTGGAAAGTTGCAATACGAAAATGGAAGCCATCGTTCTCATGATATGAAAAAGATCTCTCTCTATCTCATATATATATATATATATATATATCGTTAATTTGTAAAGATAACGATCACCTTATCGATCAGACTTATCGAGCCGGGTTCTTATCGATAACGATCACCTTATCGATCAGGCTTATCGAGCCGGGTTCTTATCGATAACGATCACCTTATCGATCAGGCTTATCGAGCCGGGTTCTTATTGAGACCACTGTCGAGCATTTTCTATTATTTTGTGGAAAGACGGGAGACGATAACATTCTAAACAGAACCAGTATATTTTACGAAGGGCCTTCAAATACAGTACTTTTCTAACAGACGGAAGGCAATTGACCTTCTTAACCAAGACCTGAGATCAGATTCATACGAGGTTTCCACTGGACACACACTGGTCTGATTAACCCATTCTCACCTGAGATCAGATTCTAAAAATGTCAGTTGTTCTTCGATTTTTGAAAAATAGCAGACCTACAAGCTCATAGCGCGACACTCGGTGGCGCGCTATGAGCTTGTAGATCTGCTATTTTTCAAAAGCTAAAGCATAACATGATGCTAACACCAAAATGGGTTCCCGTTCAGAATGGGTTAAGGTTAGGAATAAGGTTAGGTTTAGGTATAGTTTTACTGAGGTTAAGGTTAGGAATAAGGTTAGGTTTACACATAGTTTTACTGAGGTTAAGGTTAGGAATAAGGTTAGGTTTAGACATAGTTTTACTGAGGTTAAGGTTAGGAATAAGGTTAGGTTTACACATAGTTTTACTGAGGTTAAGGTTAGGAATAAGGTCAGGTTTAGACATAGTTTTACTGAGAATAAGGTTAGGTTTAGAGTTTTAGACATAGTTTTACTGAGGTTAAGGTTAGGAATAAGGTCAGGTTTAGACATAGTTTTACTGAGAATAAGGTTAGGTTTAGACATAGTTTTACTGAGGTTGAGGTTAGGAATAAGGTTAGGTTTAGACATAGTTTAATATAGTTTATAGTGTTGGAGGTAAATGAGTTAAAGGGACACTTCACCTTATTTTATTACCATATAACCATATCTTTATTTTATGTTTTTTTATGTATTATGTTTGGGAGACAAGAAACATTTTCCTGGGGGGTTTTATGTGGGTAATAATTAATAAAATGTGTTTTTAGATATTTGAGTATTTCAAAGTGTCCGTGATGTCATGGACACTGGGC
>NC_137866.1:3759755-3812255 GCF_963924005.1 Protomyctophum bolini
GAGAGAGAAAGAGAGAGAGAGAGAGAGAGAGAGAGAGAGAGAGAGAGAGAGAGAGAGAGAGAGAGAAAAGAGAGAGAGAGAGAGAGAGAGAGAGAGAGAGAGAGCTAAAAGAGAGAGAAAAGAGAGAGAGAGAGGGGGGGGGCAGCTCATTCTATGATATTTGTGAAAGATTTTGACAGAAAGTGAAATATTACATAATGTTTTCATGACAACACTGTTGTACTTTTACAGGCCTGTATCCTGTAACAGAGTATTGTGAGAGAGTTTCTTCATCTTGTTTAAATACATACGTTCTAAAGTAAACAAACATGCGGGTGGTTCATGTTGCGTAACGAGACGCGCAATAGCTCGAAATAGGCGAGCATGGGACCTTCAGCACGTTTGAGAAGAGGGTGCGCTGTGAGTGGCCAGTCTGGGGTCATCCCTATGTTCCCCAGGTTCTATGTTCCCCAGGTTCTATGTTTCCCGCTCACACACACACATGTTCTCGGCTATATTCATCTAATCCTTAATCCACATGTACTAATTTAGACGGAAGTTAAAGTGGGTCATGTTTGCAATTCTAACAGCTGAAATCAATAATAGCCAGTATCAGTATTCCGATATTAACATGCAGGCCGCATGTGGCTCCCGAGCCACTTGTAAACCAAGTACTACCTCTCCAGGTACCACCATTATAACTTAATGTTAAAATACAGTCGCGCAGACTTCGGCCTACCCATATTCAGCTATATCACACAGGAGGCCTAATAAGAGTCCTAATAAGAATTTGATTCAGAATTTAATTCAATAAATTGGAGCTTCTTCTCTCTGGTTTCCGTTTGTTTGTGTGGCATTTGAAACCCTTCGGGTGTTCCTAATTAGCAGCAGCCATTTTGCTGCTGCATTCTGGGAAGTGTAGTGTTGGCCACATATATGGAAGATGCCTACTCCTGAGTTTTGACTCAACACCTCCAGTCCCACTTGAGCTCCTGGTTTTCCAAACCAGCGACGTCACAGGAGTCCTTCACTCCTGGTTGCTCTTCAGATTCACTCCTGCTCACCAGTGACATCATTGTCAGGCTCCCCCCCCCCCCTTTTCCTCATAATAACATGTTCACTTCTGAACTGTCTACAGCAGGGGTGGGCAACTGGCGGCCCGGGGGCCACATGCGGCCCCCACCTTCACTTAATGTGGCCTTCAGGTTAATATCAGAATACTGATATAATATTGGTTCCAGCTGTTTACAATTCCACAACATGTGAACATGACCTGCTTCAATTACTTCAGTCTAAATTAGTAGCTCAATGCTCAACACACATATAATTAAAGGCATTTGAAATGACATAAAAATGTACATTTTCAGGATTCCAATAAGAATATAGCAAAAAAAAAAAAAACGATCTACAAGCTCAATTGAGCTTGTAGATCGGCTATTTTTGCTACGACAGTAATATATGGCCCTATAGGGAGTGAGTGTGGAAATATAGTGGCCCTCTCCATCGTCAAAGTTAGAACCCATGGTCTACAGCCTCCATGCTCCGTGCCGGTTGAGTGGGGGAAATAGAACCTTTTATTGAACCGTTTCTTTATTTTTTGAGTGGGGAACATAGAACCTGGGGAACATAGAACCTGGGGAACATAGGGATGACCCCATGTGGACATTTCAGAAGTCCACATGGGCATATAGGCAACGCACCCCGTTGCCTATAGATCCGTCAGCGCAGCCATTGGCTCCAACCGGCTCCATCACCTGAGTCCACCTCTACACAGTATTCATTGAAGCTACATCATTTTTTTTCTAAATGTGAAGGTAATTACCTGCATTCTCTCTGGCCAGTTGCTCCACTTGACTCACACTTTGATTCAGCCTCATTTCTACGCCGGACAGCTGAGCAAGGTTGGCTGAAGTGAAATCATAACAATATTAACATTAAATCACTCATTAATTAGTGCAGTTTGATTAAAACACCAGTAGTGCTTATAGTTAAATAATGTTTCTGAATTCTATTAATCAAATATGGTTGAGGGAGAGATTTCTGTTGATCCTGAATTTATCCCAAAGATCATGAATTTAATACAATCCGACTGTGAAGAAAGGTCTTCATTCTTTATGTTTTTTTAATTTGGGGTCGCAGTCACATGTTGCGCAACAGCCCCATCTATTTAAATCCAATTAAAAGTGATAAAAGACGTCTTTACGGCCCTGGCTAACGATGCATAGTTGGATTAAAGACGGGATAACGTCCCTGGCGCTTAAACTATAAGTGTTTAGAAGCTTGGGTTTAGGGTGGAAAGAAAAAAACAACTTTTTTCCCCCGTTGCGGCCCCATGACGATTATAAAAACATTTCGTCTCTGCACGCACGCACACAGTATTCATTGTAGGTATACATACATTTTTTTCTAAATGTGAAGGTAATTACCTGCATTCTCTCTGGCCAGTTGCTCCATTCGACTCACATTTTGATTCAGCCACATTTCTACGCTGGACAGCTGAGCAAGGTTGGCTGAAATGATAGCAATATTAACATTAAATCACTCATTAATTAGTGCAGTTTGATTAAAACACCAGTAGTGCTTATAAAATAATGTTTCTGAATTCTATTAATCAAATATGGTTGAGGGAGAGATTTCTGTTGACCCTGAATTTATCCTGAAGATCATGTATTTTAATACAATCCGCCTGTGAAGAAAGGTCTTCATTTTTTATGTTTTTTAAATTTCATAGTTTCAAACTATTTATTTTAAACTGAGTCATTTTGACCCAGCCAGTATGGTTAGGGGTAGTTTATCTACTCTGTCTTCGGTGTTTCTCCCCAGACATTTTATGTTGCAAATTCATGTCTTACGACATCCTATATGAACCTATTGTGACTTGAAAATCCATTTTAACCATGTTAGACTAATTGAAAACACACGTCTCTGCTTCTGGTGACTGATATTGGCCCGGTTTCCCAAAGGACACATGGTGTAAAGGTATGGTGTAGCACATGCTCAGATGCCCTCTAGGCCGCACACATGAAAATATATATAACTAGAACTGCACTCTGTCGAGTGCATACTTGCTTGTTGCACACTAGTAGGCCATAAATGGCCTACTAGTGCGCAAGCAGAGCGCGCAAGTACTTTCGACCGCTACAAACCACTACAAACTGTCAAATCTCAGTTTCTGCCTCTATGTATATGTCATTTGTAAGTTGATTAGCGGTATACTGTGGTTAATTTGCGCCCTATGCACCGTCCCAGCCTTTTCGATGCGTATGCACCGTCCCAGCAATGACTAATGACTAGACATACGTATACATATACATATACTATATAGAGTATGTAGTTGTAATTTGATTAGCAGTATACTGTGGTTACTTGGTGCCAAAAAGTGACAGCCGTCAACCATTTTTTTGGGTATGTAAGAAAAGCAGCAAATCTGTGCCTGGTTTGCTGGGACCAGATTACACAGATGTCCATTTTTCTTACGTCATCATTGAGAGCTAGTCATACATATACACACCACGTACTCTGGTATACATACGTGTACATATACATATACTATATAGAGTATGTAGTTGTAATTTGATTAGCAGTATACTGTGGTTACTTGGTGCCAAAAAGTGACAGCCGTCAACCATTTTTTTGTGTATGCAAATCTGTGCCTGGTTTGCTGGGACCAGATTACACAGATGACCATTTTTCTTACGTCATCGTTGAGAGCTGGGACCAGAGTACATGGTGTGTATATGTATGACTAGCTCTCAATGATGACGTAAGAGAAATGGTCATCTGTGTTATCTGGTCCCAGCAAACCAGGCACAGATTTGCTTACACAGAAAAGTGGTTGACGGCTGTCACGTTGAAGAGACCGGGCGAAATGAGTAAAAATATATATACTATTTTTTTATGAGTAAAGAGAGCCTTTCAGCTGTCCAGCAGTCCAAATATTATTAAATTACATGTCAGAATAGTAGGCCTGAGGGCTACCATTGCGTGGCACATCTATGCATGGAATGTCTATGTTCACAGGCTTCTGTGTGCGGCCTAGAGGGCATCGGAGCATGTGCGGCACTACAAGTCTTACACCATATGCGTGTGGAACTATAGTGGCCTTCTGGAGTGAGTGTGGAACTATAGTGGCCCTCTGGAGTGAGTGTGGAACTATAGTGGCCCTCTGGAGTGAGTGTGGAACTATAGTGGCCCTCTGGAGTGAGTGTGGAACTATAGTGGCCCTCTGGAGTGAGTGTGGAACTATAGTGGCTCTCTGGAGTGAGTGTGGAACTATAGTGGCATTCTGGAGTGAGTGGGGAACTATAGTGGCCTTCTGGAGTGAGTGTGGAACTATAGTGGCCCTCTGGAGTGAGTGTGGAACTATAGTGGCCTTCTGGAGTGAGTGGGGAACTAAAGTGGCCCTCTGGAGTGAGTGCGGGACTGTAGTGGCCCTCTGGAGTGAGTGTGGAACTATAGTGGCCCTCTGGAGTGAGTGTGGAACTATAGTGGCCCTCTGGAGTGAGTGTGGAACTATAGTGGCCCTCTGGAGTAGAGTTCTCAATCTCTGCCCGAACCCGACCCGGGTAGGGTAGCGTAGGGCCCAAAATGCACGATAATTTGTCGGGCCGGCCCGAGCCTCGGGCTCTGTGATTTTCCGTGATTTCTTTTTTATATATTTTATTATAACACAAATAACAATTCTGTTGTTTGTGTAATGTATTTATTTAATATGAAGAGGGCTGAGGCTGAGCTGGGGAATGTTGGCGATTAACTTTTACAGTCTAGGCTATACTATTATGTGACTGAACTGGTGGAGGAGGAGGCGATGATCAGCAGCAGCGCACCAGAGAAGTGACAGAATAGAACGGTGGTTGTTGAACATGCTACCGCTGGCTGGCCTCTGGTTTGCCAACCAAATGAGCTGCTTAGTGCTCACTCAGCATCAACTATATAACTTAAGTTAACTTGCCATAGGCTTACATGTTTTATAAGACCATCGATTCATCCGCAATAGCTCGTCTTGGAAACGTCGGGGCTTAACGAGACACTGCTGTCTCGTTGAACCCAGCTGGCTGAATAAGCTACAGGCTACCTAATCAACGTCACCACGGTAAATGCTCCATATAACTATGAAAGCGCTAATGTTAATGTTCACTGACTGCATACATGTAATATAGTTACATGATGACCAAGCAATGTTACAGTCCACTGTAGGCTACAGCTATTTGGTTTCCAAATCGTATCGCAGAACTCTGTAGGCTACAGCTATTTGGTATGTTTTGTTCTTGCTGACTGAAAATCGCTCTGGATTAAGAGCATCTGCTAAATGCCTAAATTGTAAGAAAAACCATTGAATGTAAATAATCAGAGACCCTTTTCAACAACAGCGAAACATGTGAAGTTATTTACCTTCATTGTTATCGGCCAGTTGCTCCACTCGACTCTCGCTGTGATTCATCCTCATTTCTACGCTGGACAGCTGAGCAAGGTTGGCTGAAATAAGCACAATATTAACATTAAATCTATCATTCATTTAATGTATGCAGTTTGATTAAAACACCACTAGTGATTATAGTTAATCTGATTCGACATTAAAATATGATTTTTAAAACCTTAGCTCTTGAATTATATGAATCAAATATATTACAGTAGTTAAGCTTCAAAAGACAGAACTGCCGTCCTGGGCAGTTAACGTGTTTAATGTGATGTTTTAAACCTCAGCGTTTGAATTCTATCTATCCAATATGGTTGAAGGACAGATTTATTTTGACCCTGAATTTATCCTGGAGATAATGTACTGATTTTAATTCAATCTGCCTTTTTACTACAGTTTAATGTTTTATGGCAGTGGTTTTCAACGTAAGCTAAATGATGCAGAGTTAGTAACTAAATGGACCCTTATTAGATCTTTAACTCTTGAGAGCGTAAAATGAAACCAAATGGACCCGTTGTGTTACGTTACATAAGATATTTGATAAATGTGAAGTTATATTACCTTCATTGTTATCGGCCAGTTGCTCCACTCGACTCTCGCTGTGATTCATCCTCATTTCTACGCTGGACAGCTGAGCAAGGTTGGCTGCACAATATTAACATTAAATCTATCATTAATTTAATGTATGCAGTTTGATTAAAACACCACTAGTGATTATATATCATCATATATGATCATTACGTCTCTGCACGCACGCACGCACGCAGTATTCATTGTAGGTATACATAATTATTTTTCTAAATGTGAAGGTAATTACCTGCATTCTCTCTGGCCAGTTGCTGGACAGTTGAGTCCATTCGACTCACATTTTGATTCAGCCACATTTCTACGCTGGACAGCTGAGCAAGGTTGGCTGAAATGATAGCATTATTAACATTAAATCACTCATTAATTAGTGCAGTTTGATTAAAACACCAGTAGTGCTTATAGTTAAATAATGTTTCTGAATTATATTAATCAAATATGGTTGAGGGAGAGATTTATGTTGACCCTGAATTTATCCTAAAGATCATGTATTGTAATACAATCCGCCTGTGAAGAAGGTCTTCATTTTTTATGTTTTTTTTATTTCATAGTTAAACTATTTATTTTAAACTGAGTCATTTTGACCCAGCCAGTATGGTTAGGTTTTAAAACAATTCTGGGGTAGTTTATCTACTCTGGCTTCGGTGTTTCACCCCAGACATTTTATGTTGCAAATTCATGTCTTACGACATCCTATATGAACCTATTGTGACTTGAAAATCCATTTTAACCAAGTTAGACTAATTGAAATCACACGTCTCTGCTTCTGGTGACTGATATTGGCCCGGTTTCCCAAAGGACACATGATGTAAGAGGTATGTAGCACATGCTCAGATGCCCTCTAGGCCGCACACATGAAAATATACATACAAAAATATATATACTATTTTTTTAAGAGTAAAGAGAGCCTGTCAGCTGTCCAGCAGTCCAAATATTATTAAATTACATGTCAGAATGGTAGGCCTGAGGGCTACCATTGCGTGGCACATCTATGCATGGAATGTCTATGTTCACAGGCTTCTGTGTGCGGCCTAGAGGGCATCTGAGCATGTGTGGCACTACAAGTCTTACACCATATGCGTGTGGAACTATAGTGGCCCTCTGGAGTGAGTGTGGAACTATAGTGGCCCTCTGGAGTGAGTGGGGAACTATAGTGGCCCTCTGGAGTGAGTGGGGAACTATAGTGGCCCTCTGGAGTGAGTGTGGGACTGATGTGGCCCTCTGTAGTGTGTGGGGAACTAGAGTGGCCCTCTGTAGTGTGTGGGGAACTATAGTGGCCCTCTGGAGTAGAGTTCTCAATCTCTGCCCGAACCCGACCCGGGTAGGGTAGGGCCCAAAATGCACGATAATTTGTCGGGCCGGGCCGAGCCTCGGGCTCGTGATTTCTTTTTTATATATTTTATTATAACACAAATAACAATTCTGTTGTTTGTGTAATGTATTTATTTAATATGAAGAGGGCTGAGGCTGAGCTGGGGAATGTTGGCGATTAACCTTTACAGTCTAGGCTATACTATTATGTGACTGAACTGGTGGAGGAGGAGGCGATGATCAGCAGCAGCGCACCAGAGAAGTGACAGAATAGAACGGTGGTTGTTGAACATGCTACCGCTGGCTGGCCTCTGGTTTGCCAACCAAATGAGCTGCTTAGTGCTCACTCAGCATCAACTATATAACTTAAGTTAACTTGCCATAGGCTTACATGTTTTATAAGACCATCGATTCATCCGCAATAGCTCGTCTTGGAAACGTCGGGGCTTAACGAGACACTGCTGTCTCGTTGAACCCAGCTGGCTGAATAAGCTACAGGCTACCTAATCAACGTCACCACGGTAAATGCTCCATATAACTATGAAAGCGCTAATGTTAATGTTCACTCACTGCATACATGTAATATAGTTACATGATGACCAAGCAATGTTACAGTCCACTGTAGGCTACAGCTATTTGGTTTCCAAATCGTATCGCAGAACTCTGTAGGCTACAGCTATTTGGTATGTTTTGGGAAGCTGGGGGGAGTTGGGGGGAGGAGAAACAGGGGGGAGTTTCCCTGGTTGGACGTAGCGCGTGGAAGGAACACGTTATTCCAACCAGTTACTTTCCCCTCCATCAGGCGCCCCGGCTGGCCAGGGGGAGGCAGTTTAGTGACCAGGATTACTGCATGTTTTTTGTGAGGGTACCTACCCTAGGGGACACGGGGAGAACATGCAAACTCCACACAGAAAGGCCCTTTAGCCAACCCCGCCTTCAGGTATGGGCACTGATGACACGGAGGAGGAAACATGCCGCCAGCACCCACAGCTTCCCGAGCGGGAATCGAACCCAGCTGTGAGGCGACAGCAGTGCCACCGTGCCCCTTGCAGTTTGATTAAACACCACTAGTGATTATAGTTAATCTGATTCGACATTACAATATGATTTTTAAAACCTTAGCTCTTGAATTATATCAATCAAATATATTACAGTAGTTAAGCTTCAAAAGACGGATTAGTGCCACAGTTAGTCAGAAATCTTTCTCACAGGTGCCAGTTTTTCATATTGATATAGAAATCTTTGAAGACCCACAGAATATGTTGTGCTATACCAAAATATGATGCAACATATCTCAAATGAAAGATCTACTACTCTACTTTGCCCAGAAAAGAGAAGTGAGTCATTTGTTTTTATAGTTCTGAAGTTGAATAAAGTTTGGTTTCAGAAAAACGGCCATCTTTGAAACAAACAGCTGAGAAAACTGCGTTTTAGTGTGAGGTACTTTCTCACTCAGAATTCTCACTCAAGACTTTTATTTTTGATTTCAGTGATATCACACAGTACTTGTTCTCAAACAAATAAGAAAAAAAAAAAAAATGTTTGCTTTTTTTTTACTGAAAAACATGCAAAAAAGGGGAAAAAGCTATAGGAAAAAGACAACATTCAAAAAAAGAAACAAAAATTCAAAAATCCAATTAAAAGTGATAAAAGAAAGTCTTTACGGCCCTGGCTAACAATGCATAGTTGGGTTAAAGACGGGATAACGTACCTGGCGCTTAAACTATAAGTGTTTAGAAGCTTGGGTTTAGGGTGGAAAGAAAAAAACAACTTTTTTCCCCCGTTGCGGCGGGGGGGAAGGAGGGGCACCCCCATGACGATTATAAAAACATTTCGTCCCTGCACACACGCACGCAGTATTCATTGTAGGTACATACATTCTTTTCTAAATGTGAAGGTAATTACCTGCATTCTCTCTGGCCAGTTGCTCCATTCGACCACATTTCATAGGTTCATTATATAGATATTCCACTGTTAGGCTCTTAGCTTACGTATGATTCATAATGACTATGCTTTATGTATATTATGATTCATAATGACTATGTTTTATGTAGATTATGATTCATAACCCTTAGAAGAGCAACCACGAAAAAATGCGTGAAGTGATTCCATTCCGTGTGACGGCAACCCCGAAAAAATGCGTGATTGATTAAAAAAATATATATATTATGAATATCGGTAGATTATGAACCTCCACGTCGGTGTGTGAAGTCCTGAGTTTAAATTCCAACTACATTACCCATAAAACCCGTGTCATGTGACACACGTGTCTGTTTTGCCATTGGGAGCTGACGCCCATGTGACTCATCCGTGCCGTGGGAGAAGGAAAAATAGCATGCAGCAGAGGGAGTCCCTCTTTAGATCCCGCGGCGCAGGAAAAAAAATATATATTTGAGTAAAACATGAGTTTTATTGAGTAGCGAGTAGTAGTAATGATCCATCCGTGTCCAGTGGCCTTTTCCAGTCCCAGGCAGCCCGGTGGCCGGCTGCAACATCCACCATCCCATCGCATGTCAACCCACATCGTCCTTCGCTAAAAGGTAATTCAGCCCTAATATGACATATGACATCGAGCCTACCTAGTGCTGATATCAGATAGATGTCGTAGAACCATATATATAGATAGATCTAACTAGCTTAGTCATCGTGACATTCATAGTCGGAGAATAGGGTATATAACGAAATACTACGTGGCTAACAAAAACATCTGATCAAATTAATTTATTGTGCCGTGTCTTTGTGGGCCTAGTCGTGGCATGATCGCTACAAATAGATGCTTGTATAATTAGTATCACGATAAGAATAATTATGGCGACGTTAGAATGACACCAATGAGTGATCGGTAATTTATAGCTGCCCAAAATATATCCAGCACCATTGGCTATAGTTGCTAACAAACACTGCACAAAGAGGGCAATAGCCATATTATTTGATCGTGATACTAATTATACAAGGATCCATTTGTAGCGAGCATGCCACGACTCGGCCCACAAAGACACGGCACAATAAAATCATTTGATCGCTAGCAGTCATCGGAGAATATATAAGGGTCGGCATTAGCCCAAACCGACCATGTAGCTGCTAATCAGCTACATTACTATTAGCTATTTGTAGCATCATGCTCTAAGACACGGCGGCACAATAAATGTATTTGATCGCTAGCAGCCGGGTAAAAAAAACACCATGCAATGGACATAGTAGCGTGCACTGACTACAGCTAAATGTTTATTTATTTTTTATATATTTAGAACTGGCATCAGGAGGCATCAGGAGGAGGAGGAGGACGATGATGATGAAGAAGAAGAAGAGTCAAGGCTGCGATAGAGTTCTCCGACACTGAACCGGATTTATTCATTCATTTCAGGGGGCAGTTGTGTTTTCTATTTAGCCTACTGTTATATAGTCTCTGAAAGAATGACTCAGTTGTCCAAGAGTGTCTTAGAAATGTAACAACAAGCATCATGGATCGCATCCTTAGAGTATATATGATCGCATCATCATGACAAGAACATCCGGGTAACCCAACCACTACTATCTGACCTGTAACCCAACACAGCCCCAAGATGGTCCGTTGCTGCCCTCTAAAGGCCTGGCTGCATTGTCAGTTATTGGAATGTCAGCTAAACCCAATATATCACACCTACACAGTACAGTGGTTTGGGGACACTGGGGAGGCGTAACTGTTTTGTATGTAGGCCTATTTATTTTCTGTAATATGTATTATAATTTTATTATGTTGGTAGTCAGAAGAAATAAAAATGCACTTTTCCAATCCGAGATACATGTCATGTCTATTTTGTACACTATTCTGAGGTTTATGGTCTGACTAAGCGAGTTTAAACTGTGATTTACTCTGTAACGGTAGATAGTAAGAACCCAATTTATTTTTTATAATACAGTATACATTCAAATCTATATTTTGATACATATCATAGGCACCAAGTCATATCGAAACAATGTCCTTGGATGTGTTTTTTATCAAAACTGTGTTTCTTCATAACAGGTTTTTGAGATGCATGCATTAATAGACAAGGTACTGGTAAGACTATGTACACATGGTATATATCAAAATGTGCGTTAGAATGTCTACTTTTATCAAAAGAAAACTTTGAGTTTCTATCGTCTTCCAGTTCAAGGCTATCAGCAGTTTTAGCTGGATTGGTCAGTTTGGTCATGACTGACCATGCTATATATAGATGGCAAAATATCTACAGTGGTACATGTGGGAAACTTTTTATTTTTTTATTATTTAACTAGACAACTCACCCTTTAAAATGAGATATGTCATAGGTATGTACTCCGTGTAGAACAAAAGTTATTAGGAAAATAAAACTTAAAACAGCCATAACTTTTTTCGTTGTTCTAGAAACACTACATGGTGTAAATGCAGGCTCTTTTAAATGGCTTCCAACACAAAAACTAAACATTGTATCAACTCAGTTCATTTTTTTCCTGGAAGCAGACAAGTCAAGCTTTCTCTGAAGGTATTTTGTTGACGCACAGTCACAACAGAGAATCTTCAATAAATCATTAAAAAACGCTGTTTAGCCATAGAGAAGTCTAACATAACATAACAACAAAATGGATTTGACTTGAAACCCTGAGAGAGTTCATAATGACTGTTTTATTTATATTATGATTCATAATGACTATGTTTTATGTAAAATATGATTCATAATGACTATGTTTTATGTATATTATGTATTACCATGTTTTGTTCTTGCTGACTGAAAATTGCTCTGGATTAAGAGCATCTGCTAAATGCCTAAATTGTAAGAAAAACCATTGAATGTAAATAATCAGAGACCCTTTTCAACAACAGCGAAACATGTGAAGTTATTTACCTTCATTGTTATCGGCCAGTTGCTCCACTCGACTCTCGCTGTGATTCATCCTCATTTCTACGCTGGACAGCTTGGCTGAAATGATCACAATATTAACATTAAATCATTCATTTAATGTATGCAGTTTGATTAAAACACCACTAGTGATTATAGTTAATCTGATTCGACATTAAAATATGATTTTTAATACCTTAGCTCTTGAATTATATGAATCAAATGTGACCGAGTACAGTGGTTTGATAAACAAGGGGGCCATGGTCATTTTTCAGTTTTTTACATAATTATTATAAAACTAAATAATGTAAGCTTTCATATGATGTATTGTTAATTGAACTTGGAAAAATAATGTAGAAGATATGACATATGACCATCTGAAACTTGTTGAACCGGAAACCCAAAAGCAGAGAATTTGCCCTGCAAAGATTACAGTAGTTAAGCTTCAAAAGACGGAACTGCCGTCCTGGGCAGTTAACGTATAAAAGACGTCTTTACGGCCCTGGCTAACAATGCATAGTTGGATTAAAGACGGGATAACGTCCCTGGCGCTTAAACTATAAGTGTTTAGAAGCTTGGGTTTAGGGTGGAAAGAAATAATAAAAAATCCCGTTGACGATTATAGAAACATTACGTCTCTGCACGCACGCACACAGTATTCATTGTAGGTATACATACATTTTTTTCTAAATGTGAAGGTAATTACCTGCATTCTCTCTGGCCAGCTGAGCAAGGTTGGCTGAAATCATATAACAATATTAACATTAAATCAATCATTAATTAATGCAGTTTGATTAAAACACCAGTAGTGCTTATAGTTAGTGTGGTTGGCAACCAGACTCTTGTAATTGTAACACTTTATTATTATTCCACTTATTCCACAGGATTAGTCTTTAGTTTGACGCACTACTCCTCCCACAGTTTGTTGTTGGTATGTTTTGTTCTTGCTGACTGAAAATTGCTCTGGATTAAGAGCATCTGCTAAATGCTTTTAATGATTTTTAAAACCTTAGCTCTTGAATTATATGAATCAAATGTGACCAAGTACAGTGGTTTGATAAACAAGGGGGCCATGGTCATTTTTCAGTTTTTTTACATAATTATTATAAAACTAAATAATGTAAGCTTTAATATGATGTATTGTTAATTGAACTTGGAAAAATAATGTAGAAGATATGACATATGACCATCTGAAACTTGTTGAACCGGAAACCCAAAAGTAGAGAATTTGCCCTGCAAAGATTACAGTAGTTAAAGGGATTGTGACATTTAAAACACATTTTTGTAGATATTTTGTGTTTTTGGGCTTTTCTTGACATCAATTTCACAAAAAAAAAACGAAATTTGAACATTCAGTGTATTCTCTGCTGTCTGGACTTTTGTGAATAATTATGCAAATATGACTCGTGGGTTGGACGACGGAGGCCTACGTAATGTACCGCTAAACCTCCGCCCCCTCTCCTCTGCTCCCTGCCTACCAATTCTACTACCCGCCCCTCTCCTCTCTTCCCCGCCCCTCTCCTCCCCTCCACCCGAGGTCTCTCCTCTCCATGTTTGAAAACGAACCATGGTCCGCTTACCCCTTTGGTTCGGTTGGTGTGAACATGCATCCGAACTCTGGTGCGGATCAAAGAAACGAACCATGGTCCGCTATAAAAGGCCGGACTCGGTTCGCTTCCAAACGAACCACGGTGCGGTTCGTTACTGGTGTGAATGCATTCAGACTTTATAGAGGACCAAATACAGTACGATAGCCAAAATAGCTGTCAGGCTTCGGCAGTTGTGAGGCTGCATTAATAATTAGTTATAAAAGCATGTATTTTTTTACGGGGATCATCATATGACAGCTGACAGTCTGATTTTATTTTAATAGTAGACGCATGTCGAGGCGCAGCGCAAATGTAATGGCAGCGTACGAGGTTCACATGCGCAAAAAAAACAGATGTATAATTATCGGCACGGAATGGTGTACGGTATGGTACACGATGTAAGCTTGTAGCCGCCACGCAAAGTTATGACAAACTCATGCGATGCATGAGACTTCATGCGAGAGTTTCTCTTTCAACTCGTGTCCCCTCCTTTTTTCTGTCTGTGTGTGTGTGTGTGTGTGTGTGGAGGGGGGGGGGGGGGGGGAAGAGACCCATACATTTATATGGGAGAGACGCAGAGACAGAGAATTTGAAATATTTAAAATCATCCATGTCGCGCACGGCCGCACGTATAGAGAAAAAGCCAATGTTAAATAAGCTATACACAGGTGGGTCACAAATGATTAATTGATTACATCACTATAGCAAAAGACGTAAAACTAGGTCAACTCAATTAGCTGCAGCGGAGCTGTTCTGACTTGAAGCTCAATAACCTACTAACTGACCACCTTCAAGTTTAAACCATATAAGATGACATGGAAATGCCCGCCGATTTGATGCGCAGAAATAACATATATCTAATCGGGTCAAGGTGCACACATGGAAGAAAAGTCATTTTTATCGGGGATACATTGGAGGCTGTACGTCTCCGTGAATTGTATGCATCAGCAGCAAGCACATTATTGTTCAAAACTGCTCCTGTTCATCTGTTGGAGGAGAAGAAGTTGCGTGCGTTGGCACTGGCAGCGTATATGGCTGCAGTAAGATACTGTGAACTTGTGAAGAAAAAAAAACAAACAGTCCCTTTCTCTGAGGGGGGGCGGAGAGGTATGGAGGGGGGAGGGGTTAAGGGGTGGGGGGGCGGAGCTGGGTAGTGATTGACAGGAAAGGGGGAATTACCGACATCTACAGGCTAAAATAATGTGTTTTTCTATGCCTTCTCAGGATGCATATTACACATACACAAAAACTCCTGGCAAGAAATACTGGAGTGGAGTTTTTCTGTTCAAACTTTTTAGACACGTTTGAAGGACCATGGCCAAGACTTTTAATGTTGTTAAAATTATGTTAAAAATAATGTCATAATACCTTTAAGCTTAAAAAGACGGAACTGCCGTCCTGGGCAGTTAACGTATAAAAGACGTCTTTACGGCCCTGGCTAACAATGCATAGTTGTATTAAAGACGGGATAACGTCCCTGGCGCTTAAACTATAAGTGTTTAGAAGCTTGGGTTTAGGGTGGAAAGAAAAAAAAAAAAATCCCGTTGACGATTATAAAAACATTACGTCTCTGCACGCACGCACGCAGTATTCATTGTAGGTATACATACATTTTTTTCTAAATGTGAAGGTAATTACCTGCATTCTCTCTGGCCAGCTGAGCAAGGTTGGCTGAAATCATATAACAATATTAACATTAAATCAATCATTAATTAATGCAGTTTGATTAAAACACCAGTAGTGCTTATAGTTAGTGTGGTTGCCCTAACAGGGCAACCAGACTCTTGTAACTGTAACACTTTATTATTATTCCACTTATTCCACTGGATTAGTCTTTAGTTTGACGCACTACTCCTCCCACAGTTTGTTGTTGGTATGTTTTGTTCTTGCTGACTGAAAATTGCTCTGGATTAAGAGCATCTGCTAAATGCCTAAATTGTAAGAAAAACCATTGAATGTAAATAATCAGAGACCCTTTTCAACAACAGCGAAACATGTGAAGTTATTTACCTTCATTGTTATCGGCCAGTTGCTCCACTCGACTCTCGCTGTGATTCATCCTCATTTCTACGCTGGACAGCTTGGCTGAAATGATCACAATATTAACATTAAATCATTCATTTAATGTATGCAGTTTGATTAAAACACCACTAGTGATTATATATCATCATATATGATCATTACGTCTCTGCACGCACGCACGCACGCAGTATTCATTGTAGGTATACATAATTATTTTTCTAAATGTGAAGGTAATTACCTGCATTCTCTCTGGCCAGTTGCTGGACAGTTGAGTCCATTCGACTCACATTTTGATTCAGCCACATTTCTACGCTGGACAGCTGAGCAAGGTTGGCTGAAATGATAGCATTATTAGCATTAAATCACTCATTAATTAGTGCAGTTTGATTAAAACACCAGTAGTGCTTATAGTTAAATAATGTTTCTGAATTATATTAATCAAATATGGTTGAGGGAGAGATTTATGTTGACCCTGAATTTATCCTGAAGATCATGTATTGTAATACAATCCGCCTGTGAAGAAGGTCTTCATTTTTTATGTTTTTTTTTTATTTCATAGTTAAACTATTTATTTTAAACTGAGTCATTTTGACCCAGCCAGTATGGTTAGGTTTTAAAACAATTCTGGGGTAGTTTATCTACTCTGGCTTCGGTGTTTCACCCCAGACATTTTATGTTGCAAATTCATGTCTTACGACATCCTATATGAACCTATTGTGACTTGAAAATCCATTTTAACCAAGTTAGACTAATTGAAATCACACGTCTCTGCTTCTGGTGACTGATATTGGCCCGGTTTCCCAAAGGACACATGATGTAAGAGGTATGTAGCACATGCTCAGATGCCCTCTAGGCCGCACACATGAAAATATACATACAAAAATATATATACTATTTTTTTAAGAGTAAAGAGAGCCTGTCAGCTGTCCAGCAGTCCAAATATTATTAAATTACATGTCAGAATGGTAGGCCTGAGGGCTACCATTGCGTGGCACATCTATGCATGGAATGTCTATGTTCACAGGCTTCTGTGTGCGGCCTAGAGGGCATCTGAGCATGTGCGGCACTACAAGTCTTACACCATATGCGTGTGGAACTATAGTGGCCCTCTGGAGTGAGTGTGGAACTATAGTGGCCCTCTGGAGTGAGTGGGGAACTATAGTGGCCCTCTGGAGTGAGTGGGGAACTATAGTGGCCCTCTGGAGTGAGTGGGGAACTATAGTGGCCCTCTGGAGTGAGTGTGGGACTGATGTGGCCCTCTGTAGTGTGTGGGGAACTATAGTGGCCCTCTGGAGTGAGTGTGGAACTATAGTGGCCTTCTGGAGTGAGTGTGGGACTGATGTGGCCCTCTGTAGTGTGTGGGGAACTATAGTGGCCCTCTGGAGTGAGTGTGGAACTATAGTGGCCCTCTGGAGTGAGTGTGGAACTATAGTGGCCTTCTGGAGTGAGTGTGGGACTGATGTGGCCCTCTGTAGTGTGTGGGGAACTATAGTGGCCCTCTGGAGTGAGTGTGGAACTATAGTGGCCCTCTGGAGTGAGTGTGGAACTATAGTGGCCCTCTGGAGTGAGTGTGGAATTATAGTGGCCCTCTGGAGTGAGTGTGGAACTATAGTGGCCCTCTGGAGTGAGTGTGGAACTATAGTGGCCCTCTGGAGTGAGTGTGGAATTATAGTGGCCCTCTGGAGTGAGTGTGGAACTATAGTGGCCCTCTGGAGTAGAGTTCTCAATCTCTGCCCGAACCCGACCCGGGTAGGGTAGGGCCCAAAATGCACGATAATTTGTCGGGCCGGGCCGAGCCTCGGGCTCGTGATTTCTTTTTTATATATTTTATTATAACACAAATAACAATTCTGTTGTTTGTGTAATGTATTTATTTAATATGAAGAGGGCTGAGGCTGAGCTGGGGAATGTTGGCGATTAACCTTTACAGTCTAGGCTATACTATTATGTGACTGAACTGGTGGAGGAGGAGGCGATGATCAGCAGCAGCGCACCAGAGAAGTGACAGAATAGAACGGTGGTTGTTGAACATGCTACCGCTGGCTGGCCTCTGGTTTGCCAACCAAATGAGCTGCTTAGTGCTCACTCAGAATCAACTATATAACTTAAGTTAACTTGCCATAGGCTTACATGTTTTATAAGACCATCGATTCATCCGCAATAGCTCGTCTTGGAAACGTCGGGGCTTAACGAGACACTGCTGTCTCGTTGAACCCAGCTGGCTGAATAAGCTATAGGCTACCTAATCAACGTCACCACGGTAAATGCTCCATATAACTATGAAAGCGCTAATGTTAATGTTCACTCACTGCATACATGTAATATAGTTACATGATGACCAAGCAATGTTACAGTCCACTGTAGGCTACAGCTATTTGGTTTCCAAATCGTATCGCAGAACTCTGTAGGCTACAGCTATTTGGTATGTTTTGGGAAGCTGGGGGGAGTTGGGGGGAGGAGAAACAGGGGGGAGTTTCCCTGGTTGGACGTAGCGCGTGGAAGGAACACGTTATTCCAACCAGTTACTTTCCCCTCCATCAGGCGCCCCGGCTGGCCAGGGGGAGGCAGTTTAGTGACCAGGATTACTGCATGTTTTTTGTGAGGGTACCTACCCTAGGGGACACGGGGAGAACATGCAAACTCCACACAGAAAGGCCCTTTAGCCAACCCCGCCTTCAGGTATGGGCACTGATGACACGGAGGAGGAAACATGCCGCCAGCACCCACAGCTTCCCGAGCGGGAATCGAACCCAGCTGTGAGGCGACAGCAGTGCCACCGTGCCCCTTGCAGTTTGATTAAACACCACTAGTGATTATAGTTAATCTGATTCGACATTACAATATGATTTTTAAAACCGTAGCTCTTGAATTATATCAATCAAATATATTACAGTAGTTAAGTAGTTAAGACGGATTAGTGCCACAGTTAGTCAGAAATCTTTCTCACAGGTGCCAGTTTTTCATATTGATATAGAAATCTTTGAAGACCCACAGAATATGTTGTGCTATACCAAAATATGATGCAACATATCTCAAATGAAAGATCTACTACTCTACTTTGCCCAGAAAAGAGAAGTGAGTCATTTGTTTTTATAGTTGAATAAAGTTTGGTTTCAGAAAAACGGCCATCTTTGAAACAAACAGCTGAGAAAACTGCGTTTTAGTGTGAGGTACTTTCTCACTCAGAATTCTCACTCAAGACTTTTATTTTTGATTTCAGTGATATCACACAGTACTTGTTCTCAAACAAATAAGAAGAAAAAAAAAAATGTTTGCTTTTTTTTTACTGAAAAACATGCAAAAAAGGGGAAAAAGCTATAGGAAAAAGACAACATAAAAGAAACGAAACAAAAATTCTTCGTATGCAGTTTGATTAAAACACCACTAGTGATTATAGTTAATCTGATTCGACATTAAAATATGATTTTTAAAACCTTAGCTCTTGAATTATATGAATCAAATATATTACAGTAGTTAAGCTTCAAAAGACGGAACTGCCGTCCTGGGCAGTTAACGTATTTAATGTGATGTTTTAAACCTCAGCGTTTTTTCTATGAATCCAATATGGTTGAAGGACAGATTTATTTTGACCCTGAATTTATCCTGGAGATAATGTACTGATTTTAATTCAATGTGAAGTTATATTACCTTCATTGTTATCGGCCAGTTGCTCCACTCGACTCTCGCTGTGATTCATCCTCATTTCTACGCTGGACAGCTGAGCAAGGTTGGCTGAAAAAAGCACAATATTAACATTAAATCTATCATTAATTTAATGTATGCAGTTTGATTAAAACACCACTAGTGATTATATATCATCATATATGATCATTACGTCTCTGCACGCACGCACGCACGCACGCACGCAGTATTCATTGTAGGTATACATAATTATTTTTCTAAATGTGAAGGTAATTACCTGCATTCTCTCTGGCCAGTTGCTGGACAGTTGAGTCCATTCGACTCACATTTTGATTCAGCCACATTTCTACGCTGGACAGCTGAGCAAGGTTGGCTGAAATGATAGCATTATTAACATTAAATCACTCATTAATTAGTGCAGTTTGATTAAAACACCAGTAGTGCTTATAGTTAAATAATGTTTCTGAATTATATTAATCAAATATGGTTGAGGGAGAGATTTATGTTGACCCTGAATTTATCCTGAAGATTATGTATTTTAATACAATCCGCCTGTGAAGAAAGGTCTTCATTTTTTATGTTTTTTTTTATTTCATAGTTAAACTATTTATTTTAAACTGAGTCATTTTGACCCAGCCAGTATGGTTAGGTTTTAAAACAATTCTGGGGTAGTTTATCTACTCTGGCTTCGGTGTTTCACCCCAGACATTTTATGTTGCAAATTCATGTCTTACGACATCCTATATGAACCTATTGTGACTTTAAAATCCATTTTAACCAAGTTAGACTAATTGAAATCACACGTCTCTGCTTCTGGTGACTGATATTGGCCCGGTTTCCCAAAGGACACATGGTGTAAGAGGTATGTAGCACATGCTCAGATGCCCTCTAGGCCGCACACATGAAAATATACATACAAAAATATATATACTATTTTTTAAGAGTAAAGAGAGCCTGTCAGCTGTCCAGCAGTCCAAATATTATTAAATTACATGTCAGAATGGTAGGCCTGAGGGCTACCATTGCGTGGCACATCTATGCATGGAATGTCTATGTTCACAGGCTTCTGTGTGCGGCCTAGAGGGCATCTGAGCATGTGCGGCACTACAAGTCTTACACCATATGCGTGTGGAACTATAGTGGCCTTCTGGAGTGAGTGTGGAACTATAGTGGCCCTCTGGAGTGAGTGTGGAACTATAGTGGCCTTCTGGAGTGAGTGGGGAACTATAGTGGCCCTCTGGAGTGAGTGTGGAACTATAGTGGCCCTCTGGAGTGAGTGTATAGTGAAAAAACCCGAAATTTGAACATTCAGTGTATTCTCTGCTGTCTGGACTTTTGTGAATAATTATGCAAATATGACTCGTGGGTTGGACGACGGAGGCCTACGTAATGTACCGCTAAACCTCCGCCCCCTCTCCTCTGCTCCCTGCCTACCAATTCTACTACCCGCCCCTCTCCTCTCTTCCCCGCCCCTCTCCTCCCCTCCACCCGAGGTCTCTCCTCTCCATGTTTGAAAACGAACCATGGTCCGCTTACCCCTTTGGTTCGGTTGGTGTGAACATGCATCCGAACTCTGGTGCGGATCAAAGAAACGAACCATGGTCCGCTATAAAAGGCCGGACTCGGTTCGCTTCCAAACGAACCACACGGTGCGGTTCGTTACTGGTGTGAACTCATTCGGACTTTATAGAGGACCAAATACAGTACGATAGCCAAAATAGCTGTCGGGCTTCGGCAGTTGTGAGGCTGCATTAATAATTAGTTATAAAAGCATGTATTTTTTACGGGGATCATCATATGACAGCTGACAGTCTGATTTTATTTTAATAGTAGACGCATGTCGAGGCGCAGCGCAAATGTAATGGCAGCGTACGAGGTTCACATGCGCAAAAATAACAGATGTATAATTATCGACACGGAATGGTGTACGGTATGGTACAATTTACAATTTACAATTTATAGCATTTAGCAGACGCTCTTAATCCAGAGCGACTTACATTAAGCAAGAACAAAAAGCATGGGAATACATCACATAAAGACATTTATCATGAAACATGCGTAAGCTAAGAAAGTAACAGTGGAATATCTATAATGAAACTATACATATAAGCTATACATCTATACTACTATGCTACACATATGTACTTTGACGTGCTATGACTACATACAATGAACTTATGCTGTCTACATAACATGCTATAAGTCTGTATCAAATGCTATCTAAGTCTACAGAATTGCTATCTAAGGGGGTGGGGTAAGTGCTATGGGCCATGATGGAGTCTGAAAAGGTGGGTTTTCAGACTACGGCGGAAGATTGGGAGTGATGCTGCAGTTCTGTCTGCAATGGGAAGTGCATTCCACAGTTTTGGAGCCAGAAGGGAGAAGAGTTTGGGACGTGTGGAGTGTTGTCCCGGTGTTTTTAGTGAGGGTACTTCCAGCTTCCCTGCGTTGGCTGATCTGAGTGAGCGGGAGGGTTTATAGGGTACGATCATACTTGCAAGATATGGGGGAGCCATACCTTTGGTTGCTTTGAATGCCAGCATCAGAGTTTTGTATTCTGTGCGGGCAGCGACCGGGAGCCAGTGGAGGGAGCGGAGCAGGGGGGAGACATGTGAGAATTTTGGCTGGTTGAAGACCAAGCGAGCTGCAGCATTTTGGATCAGCTGGAGAGGCTTAAGTGCACATGCTGGTAGGCCAGTAAGGAGGGAGTTACAATAGTCAAGTTTTGACAAGACTGTTGTCTGGATTAGGAGCTGGGCTGATTCCTGGGTGAGGAACGGTCTAATTCGTCGTATGTTATAGAGTGTGAACCTACAGGATCGAGTGACAGCTGTGATGTGAGTTTTGAACGAGAGCTGACTGTCCAGGACAACACCAAGATTCCTGGCTGTTGGGACAGACGTTACCAGGGCGTTGTCTACGGAGATAGTTAGCTCCCGCATAGGGCAGGACTTAGCTGGGTACACGATGTAAGCTTGTAGCCGCCACGCAAAGTTATGACAAACTCATGCGATGCATGAGACTTCATGCGAGAGTTTCACTTTCAACTCGTGTCCCCTCCTTTTTTCTGTCTATGTGTGTGTGTGTGTGTGTGTGTGGAGGGGGGGGGGGGGGGGGGGGGGGGGGGGAGAGAGACCCATAAATTTATATGGGAGACACGCAGAGACAGAGAATTTGAAATATTTAAAATCATCCATGTCGCGCACGGCCGCACGTATAGAGAAAAAGCCAATGGTAAATAAGCTATACACAGGTGGATCACAAATTATTAATTGATTACATCACTATAGCAAAAGACGTAAAACTAGGTCAACTCTAATTGAGTTGCAGCGGAGCTGTTCTGACTTGAAGCTCAATAACCTACTAACTGACCACCTTCAAGTTTAAACCATAAGATGACATGGAAATGCCCGCCGATTTGATGCGCAGAAATAACATATCTAATCGGGTCAAGGTGCACACATGGAAGAAAAGTCATTTTTATCGGGGATACATTGGAGGCTGTACGTCTCCGTGAATTGTATGCATCAGCAGCAAGCACATTATTGTTCAAAACTGCTCCTGTTCATCTGTTGGAGGAGAAGAAGTTGCGTGCGTTGGCACTGGCAGCGTATTTGGCTGCAGTAAGATACTGTGAACTTGTGAAGAAAAAAAAAAACAGTCCCTTTCTCTGAGGGGGGGCGGAGAGGTATGGAGGGGGGAGGGGTTGAGGGGTGGGGGGGCGGAGCTGGGTAGTGATTGACAGGAAAGGGGGAATTACCGACATCTACAGGCTAAAATAATGTGTTTTTCTATGCCTTCTCAGGATGCATATTACACATACACAAAAACTCCTGGCAAGAAATACTGGAGTGGAGTTTTTCTGTTCAAACTTTTTAGACATGTTTGAAGGACCATGGCCAAGACTTTTAATGTTGTTGAAATTATGTTAAAAATAATGTCATTATACCTTTAAGCTTCAAAAGACGGAACTGCCGTCCTGGGCAGTTAACGTATAAAAGACGTCTTTACGGCCCTGGCTAACAATGCATAGTTGGATTAAAGACGGGATAACGTCCCTGGCGCTTAAACTATAAGTGTTTAGAAGCTTGGGTTTAGGGTGGAAAGAAATTTTAAAAAATCCCGTTGACGATTATAAAAACATTACGTCTCTGCACGCACGCACGCACACAGTATTCATTGTAGGTATACATACATTTTTTTCTAAATGTGAAGGTAATTACCTGCATTCTCTCTGGCCAGCTGAGCAAGGTTGGCTGAAATCATATAACAATATTAACATTAAATCAATCATTAATTAATGCAGTTTGATTAAAACACCAGTAGTGCTTATAGTTAGTGTGGTTGGCAACCAGACTCTTGTAACTGTAACACTTTATTATTATTCCACTTATTCCACTGGATTAGTCTTTAGTTTGACGCACTACTCCTCCCACAGTTTGTTGTTGGTATGTTTTGTTCTTGCTGACTGAAAATTGCTCTGGATTAAGAGCATCTGCTAAATGCCTAAATTGTAAGAAAAACCATTGAATGTAAATAATCAGAGACCCTTTTCAACAACAGCGAAACATGTGAAGTTATTTACCTTCATTGTTATCGGCCAGTTGCTCCACTCGACTCTCGCTGTGATTCATCCTCATTTCTACGCTGGACAGCTTGGCTGAAATGATCACAATATTAACATTAAATCATTCATTTAATGTATGCAGTTTGATTAAAACACAACTAGTGATTATAGTTAATCTGATTCGACATTAAAATATGATTTTTAAAACCTTAGCTCTTGAATTATATGAATCAAATATATTACAGTAGTTAAGCTTCAAAAGACGGAACTGCCGTCCTGGGCAGTTAACGTGTTTAATGTGATGTTTTAAACCTCAGCGTTTGAATTCTATGAATCCAATATGGTTGAAGGACAGATTTATTTTGACCCTGAATTTATCCTGGAGATAATGTACTGATTTTAATTCAATCTGCCTTTTTACTACAGTTTAATGTTTTATGGCAGTGGTTTTCAACCAGGGGTCCTTGAGGGGTTCCAGGTGGTCCCCTGGCCGCAGCTAAATGATGCAGAGTTAGTAACTAAATGGACCCTTATTAGATATTTAACTCTTGAGAGCGTAAAATGAAACCAAATGGACCCGTTGTGTTACATTACATAAGATATTTGATAAATGTGAAGTTATATTACCTTCATTGTTATCGGCCAGTTGCTCCACTCGACTCTCGCTGTGATTCATCCTCATTTCTACGCTGGACAGCTGAGCAAGGTTGGCTGAAAAAAGCACAATATTAACATTAAATCTATCATTAATTTAATGTATGCAGTTTGATTAAAACACCACTAGTGATTATATATCATCATATATGATCATTACGTCTCTGCACGCACGCACGCACGCAGTATTCATTGTAGGTATACATAATTATTTTTCTAAATGTGAAGGTAATTACCTGCATTCTCTCTGGCCAGTTGCTGGACAGTTGAGTCCATTCGACTCACATTTTGATTCAGCCACATTTCTACGCTGGACAGCTGAGCAAGGTTGGCTGAAATGATAGCATTATTAGCATTAAATCACTCATTAATTAGTGCAGTTTGATTAAAACACCAGTAGTGCTTATAGTTAAATAATGTTTCTGAATTATATTAATCAAATATGGTTGAGGGAGAGATTTATGTTGACCCTGAATTTATCCTGAAGATCATGTATTGTAATACAATCCGCCTGTGAAGAAGGTCTTCATTTTTTATGTTTTTTTTTTATTTCATAGTTAAACTATTTATTTTAAACTGAGTCATTTTGACCCAGCCAGTATGGTTAGGTTTTAAAACAATTCTGGGGTAGTTTATCTACTCTGGCTTCGGTGTTTCACCCCAGACATTTTATGTTGCAAATTCATGTCTTACGACATCCTATATGAACCTATTGTGACTTGAAAATCCATTTTAACCAAGTTAGACTAATTGAAATCACACGTCTCTGCTTCTGGTGACTGATATTGGCCCGGTTTCCCAAAGGACACATGATGTAAGAGGTATGTAGCACATGCTCAGATGCCCTCTAGGCCGCACACATGAAAATATACATACAAAAATATATATACTATTTTTTTAAGAGTAAAGAGAGCCTGTCAGCTGTCCAGCAGTCCAAATATTATTAAATTACATGTCAGAATGGTAGGCCTGAGGGCTACCATTGCGTGGCACATCTATGCATGGAATGTCTATGTTCACAGGCTTCTGTGTGCGGCCTAGAGGGCATCTGAGCATGTGCGGCACTACAAGTCTTACACCATATGCGTGTGGAACTATAGTGGCCCTCTGGAGTGAGTGTGGAACTATAGTGGCCCTCTGGAGTGAGTGGGGAACTATAGTGGCCCTCTGGAGTGAGTGGGGAACTATAGTGGCCCTCTGGAGTGAGTGGGGAACTATAGTGGCCCTCTGGAGTGAGTGTGGGACTGATGTGGCCCTCTGTAGTGTGTGGGGAACTATAGTGGCCCTCTGGAGTGAGTGTGGAACTATAGTGGCCTTCTGGAGTGAGTGTGGGACTGATGTGGCCCTCTGTAGTGTGTGGGGAACTATAGTGGCCCTCTGGAGTGAGTGTGGAACTATAGTGGCCCTCTGGAGTGAGTGTGGAATTATAGTGGCCCTCTGGAGTGAGTGTGGAACTATAGTGGCCCTCTGGAGTGAGTGTGGAACTATAGTGGCCCTCTGGAGTAGAGTTCTCAATCTCTGCCCGAACCCGACCCGGGTAGGGTAGGGCCCAAAATGCACGATAATTTGTCGGGCCGGGCCGAGCCTCGGGCTCGTGATTTCTTTTTTATATATTTTATTATAACACAAATAACAATTCTGTTGTTTGTGTAATGTATTTATTTAATATGAAGAGGGCTGAGGCTGAGCTGGGGAATGTTGGCGATTAACTTTTACAGTCTAGGCTATACTATTATGTGACTGAACTGGTGGAGGAGGAGGCGATGATCAGCAGCAGCGCACCAGAGAAGTGACAGAATAGAACGGTGGTTGTTGAACATGCTACCGCTGGCTGGCCTCTGGTTTGCCAACCAAATGAGCTGCTTAGTGCTCACTCAGCATCAACTATATAACTTAAGTTAACTTGCCATAGGCTTACATGTTTTATAAGACCATCGATTCATCCGCAATAGCTCGTCTTGGAAACGTCGGGGCTTAACGAGACACTGCTGTCTCGTTGAACCCAGCTGGCTGAATAAGCTACAGGCTACCTAATCAACGTCACCACGGTAAATGCTCCATATAACTATGAAAGCGCTAATGTAAATGTTCACTGACTGCATACATGTAATATAGTTACATGATGACCAAGCAATGTTACAGTCCACTGTAGGCTACAGCTATTTGGTTTCCAAATCGTATCGCAGAACTCTGTAGGCTACAGCTATTTGGTATGTTTTGTTCTTGCTGACTGAAAATTGCTCTGGATTAAGAGCATCTGCTAAATGCCTAAATTGTAAGAAAAACCATTGAATGTAAATAATCAGAGACCCTTTTCAACAACAGCGAAACATGTGAAGTTATTTACCTTCATTGTTATCGGCCAGTTGCTCCACTCGACTCTCGCTGTGATTCATCCTCATTTCTACGCTGGACAGCTTGGCTGAAATGATCACAATATTAACATTAAATCATTCATTTAATGTATGCAGTTTGATTAAAACACAACTAGTGATTATAGTTAATCTGATTCGACATTAAAATATGATTTTTAAAACCTTAGCTCTTGAATTATATGAATCAAATATATTACAGTAGCTCAAAAGACGGAACTGCCGTCCTGGGCAGTTAACGTGTTTA
Organism: Protomyctophum bolini; assembly: GCF_963924005.1. Taxonomy (NCBI): domain Eukaryota; kingdom Metazoa; phylum Chordata; class Actinopteri; order Myctophiformes; family Myctophidae; genus Protomyctophum; species Protomyctophum bolini. The sequence goes on from NC_137866.1 coordinate 3,786,978, forward strand.
ATGTGATGTTTTAAACCTCAGCGTTTGAATCCAATATGGTTGAAGGACAGATTTATTTTGACCCTGAATTTATCCTGGAGATAATGTACTGATTTTAATTCAATCTGCCTTTTTACTACAGTTTAATGTTTTATGGCAGTGGTTTTCAACCAGGGGTCCTTGAGGGGTTCCAGGTGGTCCCCTGGCCGCAGCTAAATGATGCAGAGTTAGTAACCAAATGGACCCTTATTCGATCTTTAACTCTTGAGAGCGTAAAATGAAACCAAATGGACCCGTTGTGTTATGTTACATAAGATATTTGATAAATGTGAAGTTATATTACCTTCATTGTTATCGGCCAGTTGCTCCACTCGACTCTCGCTGTGATTCATCCTCATTTCTACGCTGGACAGCTGAGCAAGGTTGGCTGAAATAAGCACAATATTAACATTAAATCTATCATTAATTTAATGTATGCAGTTTGATTAAAACACCACTAGTGATTATATATCATCATATATGATCATTACGTCTCTGCACGCACGCAGTATTCATTGTAGGTATACATAATTATTTTTCTAAATGTGAAGGTAATTACCTGCATTCTCTCTGGCCAGTTGCTGGACAGTTGAGTCCATTCGACTCACATTTTGATTCAGCCACATTTCTACGCTGGACAGCTGAGCAAGGTTGGCTGAAATGATAGCATTATTAACATTAAATCACTCATTAATTAGTGCAGTTTGATTAAAACACCAGTAGTGCTTATAGTTAAATAATGTTTCTGAATTATATTAATCAAATATGGTTGAGGGAGAGATTTATGTTGACCCTGAATTTATCCTGAAGATCATGTATTGTAATACAATCCGCCTGTGAAGAAGGTCTTCATTTTTTATGTTTTTTTTTATTTCATAGTTAAACTATTTATTTTAAACTGAGTCATTTTGACCCAGCCAGTATGGTTAGGTTTTAAAACAATTCTGGGGTAGTTCATCTACTCTGGCTTCGGTGTTTCACCCCAGACATTTTATGTTGCAAATTCATGTCTTACGACATCCTATATGAACCTATTGTGACTTGAAAATCCATTTTAACCAAGTTAGACTAATTGAAATCACACGTCTCTGCTTCTGGTGACTGATATTGGCCCGGTTTCCCAAAGGACACATGATGTAAGAGGTATGTAGCACATGCTCAGATGCCCTCTAGGCCGCACACATGAAAATATACATACAAAAATATATATACTATTTTTTTAATAGTAAAGAGAGCCTGTCAGCTGTCCAGCAGTCCAAATATTATTAAATTACATGTCAGAATGGTAGGCCTGAGGGCTACCATTGCGTGGCACATCTATGCATGGAATGTCTATGTTCACAGGCTTCTGTGTGCGGCCTAGAGGGCATCTGAGCATGTGCGGCACTACAAGTCTTACACCATATGCGTGTGGAACTATAGTGGCCCTCTGGAGTGAGTGTGGAACTATAGTGGCCCTCTGGAGTGAGTGGGGAACTATAGTGGCCCTCTGGAGTGAGTGGGGAACTATAGTGGCCCTCTGGAGTGAGTGGGGAACTATAGTGGCCCTCTGGAGTGAGTGTGGGACTGATGTGGCCCTCTGTAGTGTGTGGGGAACTATAGTGGCTGTAACCGAGGACCCTACAGGGCCTCCTTGTCTGGTCTTGTGAGAATGCCGAGGCTCTAGGGACAGGGACCTAGATGCCTTGAACGCAGGTAGAGCCGGTGATTACTAGCGAGGTCTTGATATGGTGTCCGAGGTCTGCTAGGTGATTCCGGGTTCTTCTTACTCATTCTGTCTATAACCTGCGTAGGCATGGGTATTTATAGTCCCGGGACGTCGGGGTGATGTCACGCTCTGACGTCCCGGTATTGATGTCAGAGACCTCGTGACGTTCCTTCGTAACACTCCCCCTTAGTGAAGCTATCAGCTTCACTATCCGTTTCCTCTGGTCACTGCGGCTGTAGCCGGCAGCTTCCTGAGACTCGAACAGCCGCGTCATGGGCCGTGTGTAGTTGCGGCTGCATGACTGCGTCTGGGGCTTCTTCACGAGGGGCGACTGGCCGATGTGGAACCGGGGATTGTCGCTGGGTAGTTTGGCTTCGCGACGGGTGACTGGTGGTATCGGGCTGGCCCATGGGGAGGGCGATCCGGTGTCCGGATCAGGCATGTCTCGCAGACCTGGAGTCCAGGGTGGCTCCTCTTGATCGGCGCCGAACTCGCCGCTTCCTCTGGGGCGGCTTGCGTCGCTGGTACTGCGGGTTGGATGCAACTCTGCCTTGGGGCCTTGGCACTACGGCTGTAGTGCAGATGGGGAGTCCTCCCTCGAGCTCCCCCCCTCACGCCCATGGCGGCCATCGCCGCTCCGGGCTCTGGTCTCGTGTGTGCGAAGGCTTCCATCGGACTATGCCCTGAGGTGTGTTGAGGTGCTCTCGCAGACTCTGTCGGAGTGCCAACGGGCTTGTCGTTCGGACTGCGAGGACCGGGGGGTCGTCGGCGCTGCTGGGTGGTGGCGGCGCGTCAATGCTGGGGGTGAGCTGCGCAGCGGTGCTTGGGCCGTTGCAGCGTATTCATCGTGTCGGCGTGCGCTGTCGCTGTGGTTTGTTCCGTTTGTTCCTCTCCCCCCCTGCGTTATTTCAACGCAGTGGCCTTGGTGCGTCCTTTATAGGACGAGGCTGGAGTGTCGGACAGCACTAGGCTGCGGAACGCCGACTTCGCCGCTGACTTGCAGTCAGCGGGCCTGTTGGTCGGTGGGCGCCAGGGCCATTCGACCATTTGACGTTCGGGTCGTAAAGCCGGGCGACAAACGGGCTGGCGTTCGGGTCGTAAAGCCGAATGACAGGCCTGGCTAGCATGGGAGGGCGTCTTACAGCATCTGAAATGATGAGTGGAGGAGGCACCATAGCACCTCAAGCATGAACGTGGTGTGGGATCGTGTCCAGCTAGCGGCCGCTGGGAGTGTCCAACCAATGACTGACAGGGATACGGGCTCCTGCTGTTTCATGACTGATCTGAGGCCGGGCGGGCCGGGAAGTTCGGCTTTGGCTGCACGGAGCCTCGTTAGTGGTCCCGGCGGGTTGCCGGGCGGGGACGTGCTCGGGTCGATTGGTAGCAACCAGTCGTTCCTCCGATGGGCGCTAATCTTCTGATTGCCCGCGGTGATCATTAGCGGTTGCTTGGGCCGTGCCGTGCCGGTGTGATGAACAATTGCGACTGTCAGTGAGATTACCAGAATGGCCAAACTTGGCCGGCCTAGTCTGACCGGCCTGGCTTTGTTCGTTTTCGTCTCGTTTATCTGCAGCGGCTCTCCATCGAGCGGGACATTGTCGCCTCTCCTGGGCGCCGGGTGGGATGTCTTCCCGGTCTGCCGCTGTAATGAATGCACATGCTCGTCTCGAGGCGAGTTCACACAAAGGACAAGGTGGAGCGTGGCGACTTGGCCACTCGTTGGGGCGAAGTTGGTGCTCCCCTTGTTCCCTGTATGCGTGATGCTGGGTTGCGCGATGCTAAATCTCTTGGTCTCTAGCGGTGTGCTCGCTCTTGGGGCGGGGACGGAGACAGCCTTGGCTGCCAGCGTTGTGGCGGTTAGAGCTGTGCTTGAGACAGACGTCTCGGCCGTTGGCACTGTGGCAATCGGCGCTTTGGGGGCGTTCAGGTCGTAAAGCTGAATGTCCTCGGTGGTCGCTTGGCTTCCCTCGAACTCTCCTGAGTGGAGGTTCGCTGCCGGCTTTCCCTCTTGAGTGACGGGGTGGCCGGGAGTGCCGGCGCCGCGGTCGACCATATCGAGGCCGGGGCCGATCGTCCTCCCCCCGTCGACCGTAGCGTCGGGTGCTGGCGGAGGGGTACCACGTATGCTGCTGTCTCCACCCGGTGAGGCAGAGTGCTCACGGGCCTCGTTGTCCGGGTGCTGGATTCCAACATCGGTGGGCAGAGTGGGCTCTGCGATGTAGCGCGCTGGGTGGGGTGGTGTGTCTGCTGGCCGTGCCGTGTCCTGAGTGGGCGGGGCGTGGGCTCGCATCGCACCGAGGGCCAGTTGGCTAGTGGGCGGTTGGTCGTCGCGGTAATGCGGGTCTGTGCCCGCCGACTGTGCGTGGTAAGCATTGCCGGGTCCGTGCTCGGTGCCCTTGGGGGACCCGTTGGCTGGCGGTCCATGTTCCGAGGGCGGAGCTGGGGCCTGACCCGTACAGGCTGAACCGTGACGTTCGACGTCCGGGTGCGCATTGGCAGGCTCCGTGGGCGGAGCTGCGGCCTGGCGCATGCAGACTGAACCGTGGCGTTCGGGTCGTAAAGCCGGGCGACAAACGGGCTGGGGTTCGGGTCGTAAAGCCGAACGACAGGAGTCGGAGTACCTCGTGTTGTCGCCGAAGTTCTGTAGGAAACTTCGCGCGAAGCGATTGTAGGACCTGGGATCGGAGCCGTCGAATTTATCGAGGACGATCTCATTGCTGGTCCAACGCTCACACGAAGACCCGGCTGATAGGCTGGGTCGTCCATGGTCCGACCAAACGCTCCTGCTGTGCGTGGTAGGGCCGTTGTGGTGGGACGGGTAGCCGTTGCCGGGTCGGAGGCCGGTGCCAGCGGCGTACTCGTCCCTGCGGCGTGCCGCGGGGGGCGGTGGGCGGCTGCGATGCGGTTGATCTGCCGGCCGTTCGCTGGGGTATGGTTCGTCGTATGGCTGGTAGCCAGTGTCGGAACTGTGGCGGTTGGCGTCTGGCGGGGCGTTGGCTGGGGCCTGACGCATGCAGACTGGGCCGTGACGTTCGACGTCCGGGGGCGCAGGGGCAAGCTCCATGGGCGGGGCTGAGGCCTGGCGCGTGCGGGCGGGCGGCCCGTCGGCGGGCGGCCCGTTCTCCGTTCTGAGCTGGGCTTGGGGTCCCACGATTGTGTGGGCCGTCAGGGCTGCAATGAGGTCTCTCACGGCGGTTGCCTGCGTTGCCGAGGACGCGGTCATGGCGGTCGTGGCCGCTGCCGAGGACGCGGTCATGGCGGTCATGGCCGCTATTGTCTCGGCGTGGCGTCTGTCCTGGGCCGCTTGGGCTGCTAGGGCCACGTTGGCCCTAGCGGTCATGGCCGCTATTGTGTCGGCATGGCGTTCGTCTCGGGCCGCTAGGGCAAGGTTGGCCTCCGTTGAGGCGGCGTTGGCTGGCACTGTGGCGTCCGCGAGGGTGCGTAGGGCAGCGTCGGGTTGACGCCCGTCCTGCTGGGCCATGATGAAGATTCTCAGTGGGTGAGGTGGGGACTGTATGTAGACGGTGTTAGGGCGTCTTCCTTAGCTTTCGTCGCGCTGGGGAGCGGTCAGTCGAGATAGGGGGTAAGCCGTACTCTCTTGGCCTCTTGTCCAAGGCGGAAGGACCACTTGTAACCGAGGACCCTACAGGGCCTCCTTGTCTGGTCTTGTGAGAATGCCGAGGCTCTAGGTGACACACGTGTCTGTTTTGCCATTGGGAGCTGACGCCCATGTGACTCATCCGTGCCGTGGGAGAAGGAAAAATAGCATGCAGCAGAGGGAGTCCCTCTTTAGATCCCGCGGCGCAGGAAAAAATATATATATTTGAGTAAAACATGAGTTTTATTGAGTAGCGAGTAGTAGTAATGATCCATCCGTGTCCAGTGGCCTTTTCCAGTCCCAGGCAGCCCGGTGGCCGGCTGCAACATCCACCATCCCATCGCATGTCAACCCACATCGTCCTTCGCTAAAAGGTAATTCAGCCCTAATATGACATATGACATCGAGCCTACCTAGTGCTGATATCAGATAGATGTCGTAGAACCATATATAGATAGATCTAACTAGCTTAGTCATCGTGACATTCATAGTCGGAGAATAGGGTATATAACGCTAACAAAAACATCTGATCAAATTAATTTATTGTGCCGTGTCTTTGTGGGCCTAGTCGTGGCATGATCGCTACAAATAGATGCTTGTATAATTAGTATCACGATAAGACTAATTATGGCGACGTTAGAATGACACCAATGAGTGATCGGTAATTTAGCTGCCCAAAATATATCCAGCACCATTGGCTATAGTTGCTAACAAACACTGCACAAAGAGGGCAATAGTCATATTATTTGATCGTGATACTAATTATACAAGGATCCATTTGTAGCGAGCATGCCACGACTCGGCCCACAAAGACACGGCACAATAAAATCATTTGATCGCTAGCAGTCATCGGAGAATATATAAGGGTCGGCATTAGCCCAAACCGACCATGTAGCTGCTAATCAGCTACATTACTATTAGCTATTTGTAGCATCATGCTCTAAGACACGGCGGCACAATAAATGTATTTGATCGCTAGCAGCCGGGTAATAAAACACCATGCAATGGACATAGTAGCGTGCACTGACTACAGCTAAATGTTTATTTATTTTTTATATATTTAGAACTGGCATCAGGAGGCATCAGGAGGAGGAGGAGGACGATGATGATGAAGAAGAAGAGTCAAGGCTGCGATGGAGTTCTCCGACACTGAACCGGATTTATTCATTCATTTCAGGGGGCAGTTGTGTTTTCTATTTAGCCTACTGTTATATAGTCTCTGAAAGAATGACTCAGTTGTCCAAGAGTGTCTTAGAAATGTAACAACAAGCATCATTGATCGCATCCTTAGAGTATATATGATCGCATCATCATGACAAGAACATCCGGGTAACCCAACCACTACTATCTGACCTGTAACCCAACACAGCCCCAAGATGGTCCGTTGCTGCCCTCTAAAGGCCTGGCTGCATTGTCAGTTATTGGAATGTCAGCTAAACCCAATATATCACACCTACACAGTACAGTGGTTTGGGGACACTGGGGAGGCGTAACTGTTTTGTATGTAGGCCTATTTATTTTCTGTAATATGTATTATCATTTTATTATGTTGGTAGTCAGAAGAAATAAAAATGCACTTTTCCAATCCGAGATACATGTCATGTCTATTTTGTACACTATTCTGAGGTTTATGGTCTGACTAAGCGAGTTTAAACTGTGATTTACTCTGTAACGGTAGATAGTAAGAACCCAATTTATTTTTTATAATACAGTATACATTCAAATCTATATTTTGATACATATCATAGGCACCAAGTCATATCGAAACAATGTCCTTGGATGTGTTTTTTATCAAAACTGTGTTTCTTCATAACAGGTTTTTGAGATGCATGCATTAATAGACAAGGTACTGGTAAGACTATGTACACATGGTATATATCAAAATGTGCGTTAGAATGTCTACTTTTATCAAAAGAAAACTTTGAGTTTCTATCGTCTTCCAGTTCAAGGCTATCAGCAGTTTTAGCTGGATTGGTCAGTTTGGTCATGACTGACCATGCTATATATAGATGGCAAAATATCTACAGTGGTACATGTGGGAAACTTTTTATTTTTTTATTATTTAACTAGACAACTCACCCTTTAAAATGAGATATGTCATAGGTATGTACTCCTTGTAGAACAAAAGTTATTAGGAAAATAAAACTTAAAACAGCCATAACTTTTTTCGTTGTTCTAGAAACACTACATGGTGTAAATGCAGGCTCTTTTAAATGGCTTCCAACACAAAAACTAAACATTGTATCAACTCAGTTCATTTTTTTCCTGGAAGCAGACAAGTCAAGCTTTCTCTGAAGGTATTTTGTTGACGCACAGTCACAACAGAGAATCTTCAATAAATCATTAAAAAACGCTGTTTAGCCATAGAGAAGTCTAACATAACATAACAACAAAATGGATTTGACTTGAAACCCTGAGAGAGTTCATAATGACTGTTTTATGTATATTATGATTCATAATGACTATGTTTTATGTAAAATATGATTCATAATGACTATGTTTTATGTATATTATGTATTACCATGTTTTGTTCTTGCTGACTGAAAATTGCTCTGGATTAAGAGCATCTGCTAAATGCCTAAATTGTAAGAAAAACCATTGAATGTAAATAATCAGAGACCCTTTTCAACAACAGCGAAACATGTGAAGTTATTTACCTTCATTGTTATCGGCCAGTTGCTCCACTCGACTCTCGCTGTGATTCATCCTCATTTCTACGCTGGACAGCTTGGCTGAAATGATCACAATATTAACATTAAATCATTCATTTAATGTATGCAGTTTGATTAAAACACCACTAGTGATTATAGTTAATCTGATTCGACATTAAAATATGATTTTTAATACCTTAGCTCTTAAATTATATGAATCAAATGTGACCGAGTACAGTGGTTTGATAAACAAGGGGGCCATGGTCATTTTTCAGTTTTTTACATAATTATTATAAAACTAAATAATGTAAGCTTTCATATGATGTATTGTTAATTGAACTTGGAAAAATAATGTAGAAGATATGACATATGAGTCTGAACATCTGAAACTTGTTGAACCGGAAACCCAAAAGTAGAGAATTTGCCCTGCAAAGATTACAGTAGTTAAGCTTCAAAAGACGGAACTGCCGTCCTGGGCAGTTAACGTATAAAAGACGTCTTTACAGTCCTGGCTAACAATGCATAGTTGGATTAAAGACGGGATAACGTCCCTGGCGCTTAAACTATAAGTGTTTAGAATCTTGGGTTTAGGGTGGAAAGAAATAATAAAAAATCCCGTTGACGATTATAAAAACATTACGTCTCTGCACGCACGCACACAGTATTCATTGTAGGTATACATACATTTTTTTCTAAATGTGAAGGTAATTACCTGCATTCTCTCTGGCCAGCTGAGCAAGGTTGGCTGAAATAATATAACAATATTAACATTAAATCAATCATTAATTAATGCAGTTTGATTAAAACACCAGTAGTGCTTATAGTTAAATAATGTTTCTGAATTCTATAAATCAAATATGGTTGAGGGAGAGATTTCTGTTGACCCTGAATTTATCCTGAAGATCATGTATTTTAATACAATCCGCCTGTTAAGAAAGGTCTTAATTTTTTATGTTTTTTTTTATTTCATAGTTTTTTATTTTATTTATTTTACACTGAAGGGTCATTTTGACCCAGCCAGTATGGTTAGGTTTTAAAACACTTCTGGGGTATAGTTTATCTACTCTGTCTTCGGTGTTTCACCCCAGACATTTGATGTTGCAAATTCATGTCTTACGACATCCTGAAAATCCATTTTAACCATGTTAGACTAATTGAAAACACTGGTGAATGATATTGGCCCGGTAGATTTCAGGATTCCAAAAAATACGACCTGCTTTAATTACTTCAGTCTAAATTAGTAGCTTAATGAGTAGTATTACAATGTTAGTCTTTTTAATATCCAATGTTTTTGTATTTAAAGGGATAGTTCAGATGTTTTTTACTTAAGCTTTATGAAATACTTTCCATTAATATAGTGGTTGCAAATTAATTGATTGCCCGAGTCCCGTGGTGGGAGTTCTGCTCTGGTTCCGATTGGTTGAGTCCCGTGGTGGGAGTTCTGCTCTGGTTCTGATTGGTTGAGTCCCGTGGTGGGAGTTCTGCTCTGGTTCTGATTGGTTGAGTCCCGTGGTGGGAGTTCTGCTCTGGTTTTTGACCCATTTCTAAAATATTAGCGCAACTTTCATTCAACTGACCCCTCTATCACACGGAACAATTATTTTGGGTGTAGTAATATGGACACAAAAAACATAATTATGTGTAATAGAGGAGTAAAAAATGAATGTTTTGAGATGCAGCTGTGTAGTGTCTCTCTCCATCTCCCCTGAATGAATATTGTAATGTTTTGAGATGCAGCTGTGTAGTGTCTCTCTCCATCTCCCCTGAATGAATATTGTAATGTTTTGAGATGCAGCTGTGTAGTGTCTCTCTGCATCTCCCCTAAATTAATATTGTAATGTTTTGAGATGCAGCTGTGTAGTGTCCCTCTCCATTATAAACCTTCATGCTGTTGGTTTGCTTCTTCACTTGCAGCCAGCCTGGTTTCCATGGCTGTCAGTTTAACAAGGAGGGCTGAAAACACAAGAGCATAACATTCAGTCAATTATAAATACTAAATAGTTTCATTTAAAAACACATCTATCTGTAAGCGTGTGACATCTTCATCAAACCCGGAAGATATGCTGCAATTCCTCCTGAGGCATAAATACTACTTCCTGGCCTTTACATCCACACAGAAAGGTCCTATCTGATTATCTATCTATCTGAAAGTCACAACTGCTGCAACAACTGAAAATTAGTTCAAAGATTGTTGGACAACAACTTCAGAAAATGTATACATCCACATATGATAACAGCATTCTAAGGTTAGCAAGGAAAATCACCTCTAATACTAAGCATGTGTTGTATGGAGAATATAGGTTGCTACCTTCAGGAAGGAGATATGGTGTACCTGCATACAATAAGGTCAGACTAAAGAGGTCCTTTGTCCACCAGTCGACCTTGAGGCTTAATCAGGAGATGTAGTAGCCACAGGATAATCTAAGCGGTGGATATTGCTCATGTCTTTATGTATGTAAATTGTCCTGTTCTTTGTGTTTGTATATGTGTTCTGCATACTTGGCTGGGTAGAGAGGGCAGGGGAGGGGAGGGGAGTGATGTCATTCCAGTAGAATATTACACTCCCATCTTCATGTCATTCCAGCTGTTTTAACAGATAGAGACCACCATACAGAGACACTCCCGGAGTGGGGATAGGAAGACCCCTGTAGGATAGGAAGACCCCTGTAGCGCATGGAGTTCTCAACGTTTCTGGGCTGCGGACCCCTCGGAAATGCTTCGGCCATGTCTCTATTTTTTAAGTGGTGCAACCACTTCTACATCCAGCTTTGTCCGTGTACCTGTGTACCTGTGTCTATGAGCACGAGTATGTTACTCATTTATACCAGTAGGGGACGCCAGAAACAGAGAGAGGGGTAGTGCTGTGTCTCTAATGAGAGAGAGAGAGAGAGAGAGAGAGAGAGAGGGGAGTTGCACCACTTGGTTCACACAGGTGTGATTTTTATTTGAATTCTGCAAAGTAAGAGTTTTTGACATAATTATAATGATGGGGTGCATGGGGTTCTGGAGCTGAAACGTTGGGTAACCCCTACATAATTATAATGATGGGGTGCATGGGGTTCTGGAGCTGAAACGTTGGGTAACCCCTACATAATTATAATGATGGGGTGCATGGGGTTCTGGAGCTGAAACGTTGGGTAACCCCTACATAATTATAATGATGGGGTGCATGGGGTTCTGGAGCTGAAACGTTGGGTAACCCCTACATAATTATAATGATGGGGTGCATGGGGTTCTGGAGCTGAAACGTTGGGTAACCCCTACATAATTATAATGATGGGGTGCATGGGGCTCTGGAGCTGAAACGTTGGGTAACCCCTACATAATTATAATGATGGGGTGCATGGGGTTCTGGAGCTGAAACGTTGGGTAACCCATACATAATTATAATGGAGGGGAGGGGAGGGGAGGGGAGAGTGGAGGGGAGGGGAGGAGAGGGGAGGAGAGGGGAGAGTGGAGGGGAGGGGAGGAGAGGGGAGAGTGGAGGTGAGGGGAGAGTGGAGGGGAGGGGAGGGGAGGGGAGGGGAGGGGAGGGGAGGGGAGGGGAGAGTGGAGGTGAGGGGAGAGTGGAGGGGAGGGGAGGGGAGGAGAGGGGAGGAGAGGGGAGAGTGGAGGGGAGGGGAGGGGAGGAGAGGGGAGGAGAGGGGAGAGTGGAGGGGAGGGGAGGGGAGGAGAGGGGAGGGGAGAGTGGAGGTGAGGGGAGAGTGGAGGGGAGGGGAGGGGAGGAGAGGGGAGGAGAGGGGAGGGGAGGGGAGGAGAGGGGAGGAGAGGGGAGAGTGGAGGGGAGGGGAGGGGAGGGGAGGGGAGGGGAGGGGAGGGGAGGGGAGGGGAGGGGAGGGGAGAGGGGAGGGGAGGGGAGGGGAGGGGAGGGGAGGAGAGGGGAGAGGGGAGGGGAGGGGAGGGGAGGGGAGAAACACACAGTGGAGGATGGCACACGACAGCAGATGACCGATGGGCTGTAAAGGACAAGGATGGATGGATGGAGAGAAACAGAGGAGAGGAGAGGAGAGGAGAGGAGAGGAGAGGAGAGGAGAGGAGAGGAGAGTGTGTAATACAGTAGTAGAGTCTTCTCACAGACTTCCTGGATCCTTTACAATTAGCTTACAGGGCTGGGCGCAGCACGGAGGATGCTGTAGTCAGTATAACCCATTTAATTACACCTTACAGGGCTGGGCGCAGCACGGAGGATGCTGTAGTCAGTATAACCCATTTAATTACACCTTACAGGGCTGGGCGCAGCACGGAGGATGCTGTAGTCAGTATAACCCATTTAATTACACCTTACAGGGCTGGGCGCAGCACGGAGGATGCTGTAGTCAGTATAACCCATTTAATTACACCTTACAGGGCTGGGCGCAGCACGGAGGATGCTGTAGTCAGTATAACCCATTTAATTACACCTTACAGGGCTGGGCGCAGCACGGAGGATGCTGTAGTCAGTATAACCCATTTAATTACACCTTACAGGGCTGGGCGCAGCACGGAGGATGCTGTAGTCAGTATAACCCATTTAATTACACCTTACAGGGCTGGGCGCAGCACGGAGGATGCTGTAGTCAGTATAACCCATTTAATTACACCTTACAGGGCTGGGCGCAGCACGGAGGATGCTGTAGTCAGTATAACCCATTTAATTAGCAAGCACTTGGAGGAGCCAAAGGCGTATGCTCGTGTCCTTTTTGCAGACTTCAGTTCTGCTTTTGATACTGTAAGCCCTCTGTTACTTGTCAAAAAGCTAAATAACATGAATGTAAATCCATTCATCATTAGATGGTTCCACTTCATGTTAACAAACATATATCAACAGGTAAAGGTGAACTCAGTACTCTCAAGCTCTAAATTGTGTAGCACAGGTGTGCCACAAGGGGGGGTGAGTTCACCATTTCCTACACAAATGACTGCAGAAGCAGCCAGCCAAACAACTGGAACAAAATGGAAAAAACAGCCATGAAGGTATAATAATTGGTAGGAAAGATTCTCCATCTCTTCAGACAATCTTTGAGAAAACGGTGCTCAGTCTGTCAAATAGAGTGTTGTCTGATCCTTCACATTATATTATCTTCAGAGTATGAGCCGTTGCCCTCTGGTGGACGCTACAGAGCGTGTCAGAGCAACCGCTTCAAACTTTATTTTCTTCCCACTTCAATTGTTCTACTAAACAACCACCACATAGTTCATAGTTCTTAGTGGGGAAGGGACTTCTTGACCTTCATCAGTTATTTATTCCACTTTACTGTGATTGTGATACTATATAAACTGTGAATACTCTAGCACTTTTTTATATTACATACCTTCTCTTATTGCAATTTGCACTTCTCTTGTGATACTCTTGTGACTTGTACTTTGCTGCTACTGTGTATTGTCTTGTGAATTGTCTGTCTGTTTTAAAAAGCGTTGATGTACAAATGCACTTTTTGTCTCCCGTTGTCTTCTATATTGTATTCTATACATGTAGACATGAGTTCTACTGCTGTCTCTGTCTGCCTGTTGTCTTCTATATTGTATTCTATACATGTAGACATGAGTTCTACTGCTGTCTCTGTCTGCCTGTTGTCTTCTATATTGTATTCTATACATGTAGACATGAGTTCTACTGCTGTCTCTGTCTGCCTGTTGTCTTCTATATTGTATTCTATACATGTAGACATGAGTTCTACTGCTGTCTCTGTCTGCCTGTTGTCTTCTATATTGTATTCTATACATGTAGACATGAGTTCTACTGCTGTCTCTGTCTGCCTGTTGTCTTCTATATTGTATTCTATACATGTAGACATGAGTTCTACTGCTGTCTCTGTCTGCCTGTTGTCTTCTATATTGTATTCTATACATGTAGACATGAGTTCTACTGCTGTCTCTGTCTGCCTGTTGTCTTCTATATTGTATTCTATACATGTAGACATGAGTTCTACTGCTGTCTCTGTCTGCCTGTTGTCTTCTCTATTCTATTCTATACATGTAGACATGAGTTCTACTGCTGTCTCTGTCTGCCTGTTGTCTTCTATATTGTATTCTATACATGTAGACATGAGTTCTACTGCTGTCTCTGTCTGCCTGTTGTCTTCTATATTGTATTCTATACATGTAGACATGAGTTCTACTGCTGTCTCTGTCTGCCTGTTGTCTTCTATATTGTATTCTATACATGTAGACATGAGTTCTACTGCTGTCTCTGTCTGCCTGTTGTCTTCTATATTGTATTCTATACATGTAGACATGAGTTCTACTGCTGTCTCTGTCTGCCTGTTGTCTTCTATATTCTATTAAGAAGTGCTGCTTCTTAATAAAACACACTGTCATCAATCACAGGTGGGCTGTTCGCCCTGGGGGTGTGTGTGTGTGTGTGTGTGTGTGTGGGGGGGGGGGGGGGGGGAGAGAGGAGCAAGAGAGAGAGAGACAAAATGTTTCGTCGACTCATCATGGTCAAAGCATCAAAGCATCTCTATAAAATATTAAATGTTCTGGATTCAAACAGGAATGACAGAAATTACAACACATGATGTCACATGAAGGACTCAAAGCAACTCCTCATTGAAGCCGTCGTTGACAATTCAATTCAGTCAAACCCATTCTGACCTGAGATCAGATTCATACGAGGTTTCCACTGGACACACACTGGTCTGATCAACCCATTCTGACCTGAGATCAGATTCATACGAAGGTTTCCACTGGACACACACTGGTCTGATCAACCCATTCTGACCCGAGATCAGATTCATACAAGGTTTCCACTGGACACACACTGGTCTGATCAACCCATTCTGACCCGAGATCAGATTCTAAAAATGTCAGTCGTTCTTCGATTTTTCAAAAATAGCAGACCTACAAGTTCATAGATCTGCTATTTTTCAATAGCTAAAGCATAACATGATGCTAACACCAAAATGGGTTCCCGTTCAGAATGGGTTAAGGAGAACAGTGTCTCTCTCTCACACACACACACACACACACACACACACACACACACACACACAACGCCACACTATTATCATCCTACAGTATACGTTTACAGCCAGAAGCACTCCGGCATGCACAATCAGTGTCGCTACATGTTGGTTACAATGCAGAGGAACCAGAAACCTCAAACATATCCCACAAATTATGGGATGTATAACTAATGGAACCTGCAGTCTTCACTTACAGACACACACGTATAGTCGCAGTCCCTCCCCCTTTCAGAACCACGAGTGGCCCAGGAAATGAAATTTCTCCCATAGGATTTTCTTTAAAGTATTTATTTAAAGGCGGTTAAGCCAACTCGGATCGTGACAAATCATGACAATGAACACAATGTTTTGGGGCCGATCAAATAATTTATAAGAAGAAAAACAAAACAAATAGTGTTGTGTCTCCTGCCTTTATTTCTTCTTTCTAATGATTTGATCGGCCCAAAACATTGTGTTCATCGTCATGATTTGTCACGATCCGATACGATGCATTGTGTATGCACCATGTAGTAAATGCTGTATTCATAGTCTGGAGAGGGCAGTTGATTTACAGACGGGTAAAAGGGGCAGGGGCTGAAGCCCCCTTTGATGTCTATGTGTGCACGTCCCTGCAGCCCATGGGATCATACGACAGATGACCCCGCGTCCCTGCAGCCCATGGGATCATACGACAGATGACCCCGCGTCCCTGCAGCCCATGGGATCATACGACAGATGACCCCGCGTCCCTGCAGCCCATGGGATCATACGACAGATGACCCCGCGTCCCTGCAGCCCATGGGATCATACGACAGATGACCCCGCGTCCCTGCAGCCCATGGGATCATACGACAGATGACCCCGCGTTGAGACGCTTTCACAGAACCTTGTCGAAGAAGCTCGGGGTTGCAAACAGTTCATCGAACTGATCGATTCAATTAACAATAAAAAAACATTTGATAATGGTTGGTCATTATTAAACAACTTAATTTGTATATTAAATTCAGTTCCTATTGTGGGCCTAGGCCCACAAGGCCTAGTTAAACAGGCTAAACGTTTTGAAAAATTCAAGAGCTTCTCTTTACCCTAAAAGAGCTTTAGAGTAACATATAGGCCAGTGTTCCCAAAGTGCGGTCCGGGGACTCACAGGGTCCATTTAGTTCCATCTGGTACTTAAATTAACATTGATTTTTACAATATAAATCGGGGGTCCCAGAGACAGAAACTACTAGACTACAATATGCAGGTCAAACTGGGGGTCCTTGAAATGAAACGGGTTGAGAATATCTGCTAGAGCCGTAAAAATCTCCCCTCATGGGGGTCCCTGGCATATCTTTTCAAATGGGGGTCCGCAGGGCTACTTTGTGTCAATTTGTCTTTTTTTAATTATATACCATATTGAGGCCAAATGTGTGTAAATCTATGAAATCAATCAATTATCAATTACCACAATTTTGTGTAGTAAAAGGTGTATGTGGGTCATGTGACCACAGCGTTGTTCTCCACGACTAATTACAGGCCGTGTGCTTTGTTCTCCAGACAATAGGCACACATGCACGAGGGAAACGGCAGCATGTGTGTGTGTGTGTGTGTGTGTGTTAGAATGTGTGGTGTGTGTCTGCGCATGTATTCCACATGCTTACACTGTGTCTAACATTCATGCACTACTGCTGTGTGTGTGTGTGTGTGTGTGTGTGTGTGTGTGTGTGTGTGTGTGTGTGTGTGTGTGTGTGTGTGTGTGTGTGTGTGTGTGGTGTGTGTGTGTGTGTGTGTGCGTGTGGGCGCGTGCTTACTCTTAAGTCTGTATATATACGGACGTGGACGATAGGTGGCGCCATATCCCAGGTCCTACTCCGTCTATATAATGGTTGAGGCCTATGGAAGCTTTTAACCCATTCTGACCTGAGATCAGATTCATACGAGGTTTCCACTGGACACACACTGGTCTGATTAACCCATTCTGACCTGAGATCAGATTCTAAAAATGTCAGTCGTTCTTCGATTTTTCAAAAATAGCAGACCTGCAAGCTCGTAGCACGCCACTCGGTGGCGCGCTATGAGCTTGTAGATCTGCTATTTTTCAATAGCTAAAGCATAACATGATGCCAACACCAAAATGGGTTCCCGTTCAGAATGGGTTAACAGTGGTCCGGTTCCTATAAACCATAAGTCGGATTCTAAGTCCTTGGTGGATTTTCTGCCATCCACATTTCGGATTTAATTTGTAGGCCGTGTTGGACCCCAGAAAAAGTGCCTAGAAAATGAGTTTCGTTCCCGCGTCATGGGCACTACTCATTCAATGCATTTTTTCATAGATAATACCCTTCTGGACTTTGGGTTAAAAGTTCTACTCATAATATCCTGCAGTATTTTGTCACAGGCCAGAAATGTATATAAAAGTATATAAACAAAAAATGAAAATCTTCTGCTGCCGTTTTTGCTTGTAAAATGTGTTATATTGATAACGGATGCCAGATTTTGGCAACACAACATCTTTATGTCATAAATACATATACCTAACATCTGAAACAAGTACTGGTGCCTTAGTTTACTCATACGTTAATATAGATCATGAAATGTAGCAAATTTGTTAAAAAAAATAAACAGGTACTCAGGTATCTCAGGTACCAGAGATAGAAGGGGGATTAGTGCTCCCAAACATAATGTATTACGACTGGGCATCACAAATTAGATACATAGCAGAGTGGGTAAATAAAAAAGATACAAATTCATCTTTTCTTGACTTGGAGGGTGTTGGATGTCTGTCTGCTCTTTCTGAGTTGCCATTTATAAACGGAGCTATTTCACTCCACGGGATAAGAGAAAGCTTTATCGTGAGAAATA
Source organism: Protomyctophum bolini (assembly GCF_963924005.1). NCBI lineage: Eukaryota > Metazoa > Chordata > Actinopteri > Myctophiformes > Myctophidae > Protomyctophum > Protomyctophum bolini. Next base: position 3,804,720 of record NC_137866.1, read on the forward strand.
GCTTGAAATCTAATACGTAAACATTTTGGTATTACTAATACATACTCTGTTCTTGCTCCAGTTTTTTGTAATCCTGACTTTGCTCAATCATGTTCAGATGTTGGGTTCAGAGCCTGGAAAGAGGCTGGCATTTTAAAAATACAAGATCTCTTTCTGGGTGGAACCTTAAAATCCTTTGCCCAAATTAGAAATGAATTTAATTTGCCTCAAGTACAATTTTTCAGGCATCTACAAGTCAGCAGTTATATTCAATCTGTACCATTATACAAAAGAGAGGCGAGGGAAAACAACCTGGAACAAATATTAATGAAAGCCTCTTCTTTAAAGAAGACGGTGATAAGCTATATATATTCTCAAATGTTCACTAAAAGCCCAAATATAAGCAGTAAAACATTTTGGGCAGAGGATTTGGGTTACCAAATTGATTCTAAAAAGTGGAAAAGAATCTTGCTAAATGCAAAACAAATGACATGCTCTAACAGAACTCATGAGACACAGTACAAGATCATTCACAGGTTACATGTAACTCCAGCTATACGCAGTAAATATGATCCAACATGTTCTGGGCAGTGCTTTAAATGTAAAAATAATACTGGTACATATAGCCATTTAATGTGGTCATGCCATAAAATCAAAACATTTTGGCAAAGTGTTCAAAGGGAGATTTTGAAGATCTTTGAGATCAGGATACAGTTAAACCCAGTGAACTTGGTACTGGGATTAGACTTTGATTATGACTTAAGATATAGATACATTTTACGAATAGCCCTTTATGTCGCACGGCTCACAATTCTACAAAAATGGTTAGATGAGGATCCCCCTGACATACAATTATGGTATGAAAAACTCATGTCGATATTGCCAATGGAGAGATTATCATATGTATTAAGAGGCAATCTTACTGACTTCGTCAGAGACTGGTCACCTATTGCAAGATTTTTAAAAGAGGAATGGAAAAGAGTAATATGTATGGGTGTAACAGTATGAGAAGAAGTTATACGAGTATGTGTATGTATATATGAGTATGTGTATGTATGGGTATGCAGGGATACATATATATGTGAATGTATATGTATATAAGTACCAACTGTATGATAGAGTATACCTGACTACTTTTCTGTATTATTTGCTGGCATGTTGTTGTTGATTTTGTTTTGTTTTGTTTATGTTTTATGTACGTCAATGTGATCTATGTCAAATAACTGAAAAACCAAATAAAAACCATTGAAAGAGGAAAAAAAATAAACGCTTCAACTAACATTATTGGCACCCAGCACACTGAAACATACACATAGTAAATTGAGCAGAAATGGGTAGAAGAAAAGCAGTGCACCTTGGCCCAAAATGGCTGGTCTATCAAAATGTTTCCACGCCCCCCTAATTTGGAATAATGCAAACTAACTAACAAAAACGCAATAAAGGTCAGAGTTATTTCAACATATTGTATGCAACATTTATTAAAGTACCACAAACTGTCACAGCATCTGACATTTCAGCAATAGTCCCGGGCCTTACGGATATTTCCATGCCAATCAATATTAAAGGGACCAAATTTGTCCTGGATGTAGCCCAGGGCATGCTCTAATGATTAAGGATGTAGCCGGATGGGCATGCTCTAATGATTAAGCTAGGGCGCCCGAGCCTGTGACCTTCGGGGGTCACCATGGAGGCCAAATCCAATAGGGCTGCCACCTAAAACAGTCTTGGCTGTAACTTTTGAACCAGATGAGCTACAAATGCGGTGTCTATATGTATTGAGTTATTGGACCTTTACAAACATGTTGGAATACTTATCATTACAATGGGGTGTGTCTGGTACGCTAATTTGCATTTCCAAGATGGTGGCTATGTGAAAAGGAGTTATAACTTAACTTTTGACAATTTCAGTCAAGTCGATTTAATGTATTTTACTCATTAAAACACATTGGAATGTTCCAAATCATGATTAAATGAAAGACTATCTAGAACACAGCATTATGGTGTACAGCTTCATCGCTGTATGCACCTAAACCATCCACTCCATGTGAGCTCCCCACGACGGAGCCCGCGTCTTCCTCACCAGCCATTTGCAGCATCCTGTTGCATACGCTAAAAGATCTGAGCATTCCAGCAGAACACGTCATCAGTGCATCACAGCAGTCAGAAACGGGTCTCAGCAGCGTACGTATTTCCTGTAGGCGGACTCGACATAGCTGCGGGGTTTAAACCCTCACCAGGCGCACCTCTTCTACTACAGTGAACGGTAGAGTGACTGATGTTAGTCTGCCTCAGGTCAAACATTACTCTTTTAATTGCTTTTTACTAACACTATCATTACAAAGATGCCCAGAACATTGAGATGAACCTGTTTAGTTTATGGCTGCTAACACTATCATTACAAAGATGCCCAGAACATTGAGATGAACCTGTTTAGTTTATGGCTGCTCCAACAGCAATGGCAACATTCCAAGAATGTCAAAATGTCCACCGTGGGGTCCAGAGCCATTGAGTAATGGTTGAGACGAAGCAGTGAAAGGTCATACTAAGCCTTTAAAGTAGCATTTGAATGACTCAATGGCTCTGGTCTCAGACACCGCGGTGGGTATTTTGACATTCCGTTTCTTTAGTTTTTTTGGAATGTTGCCACTGCTGCTGGAGCAGCCATACACTAAACGGGTTAATCTCGATGTAAGCTGAGACCATGAGACCCGTTTCTGAATTCGTCTATAGTGTGAGCAGGAAAGGTGACCTTGGGGAGCGCCTGTGATGTACACCAGCACCTCTGAACAGACAACCCTGCAGTCTCACATACTGCAGTCTGCCCCAGAGATTCTTACATCTTAGATCCATGCCACCAAACCATGCCCCCCCCCCCCCCCCCTTCAACACAAGCTTCTGCAAGCAGCTGTGACTGGATAGTTTTGAAGACATTGAAGAAGTTAAAAAAGCATGATTCTAACTGTATTGCCCAGGGTGTCAAGGTGTATGAATGCCTTGTTTAGCATGTAGAATAGATGACATCATCAAAGCCAATGTCCACCTGGTATGCAGACTGAAGGGGGCCAATGTAGTCACTCACCATCAGTGAGTGACGATTCTATACATGTGGTGGGGAGTTCTCTTTTCTTTAAATCATAACTCGCTCATTTTTTGCTCATTTAAAAAAATTCAAAATACCATGTAAACTACGGAATACGGTCTTTCATTTTGGTATATAGATCGGTTGTGTAGGCCCTCTCTACGAAAAGATATCAAGTGAAAAGGAAATGTCGGGGAATCGGGTTATAAAAGACACCATTATCAAGCAGCAAAAAGGCGAGTAGGCCTATGGGGGAGGAAGGGGGACGGCGGTCCATTGTGCCGATAATAGCACGACAGAGTAAGAGATATATGCCTAAAATCATATTTACAAAACGTTTCAAATGGGGAAAAAAAACAGATGATTTCAATCGAATATTTAGACAAAAGGGGAACTTTCTCTGGACTCCATGGGCTAAGAAAATAAACGTTTAAATCTCAAATCCGGTCAGAACGACCGCTCCGACGTCGTAGTGTTAAAGGGGGGATGACACGCCCCTCGGGAGGTATTAAGGCTATTAAAATTAGTATCTTGGATTGTGACACAATCTTGGGAACGCACAATTTGACCAATAAAATTGATCTTGTATCTGGGCTAAGGGCAGAGCGGCTCTGGGCTCTGCCAGTTAGCATTCCTGGTGGCTATCAACTCATGCTAGTGGTTCTCAAGTAGTTAATACAGTATCACAATCATTTCAACCACGATGTCCATTCACATAGGCTATGTTGGCTATATTCAAAGATGGCGCCCGCAACTGCATTGTTGTACATCTGCCATTGTTTGAAAAATACAATATCAATCTGAGGGTCCACAAGCCACAGTGTGTGTGTGTGCTCACGCGCACACACACACTGTGGCTTGTGCCATGTGCACGCTCACGCGCACACACACACTGTGGCTTGTTCCATGTGCACACTCACGCGCACATGACACACACACTGTGGCTTGTGCCAGGGTACTGGCCAAGATTGCACAGACAACCACTCCAAAGCATGTCGAGTACTACAGGGTTGGATAGCGAACATGCATGTGTGTGTGTGTGTGTGTGTGTGTGTGTGTGTGTGTGTGGCTATGAGATAGAACGCACGACCTTACTGCTTCTACATCTTCTTCTAAAGGGGCTCCTCCCTCCAAACCACACACACACACACACACACACACACGCTTAATTGCACCAGCAGACTCTCTAGTGTGCCCATGCACAAAACTCGCATGCTCACTCTCACACACACACACACACACACACACACACACACACACACAGTCATGTTCACCACAAGGTCCAATTTGGACCTGAGGAGGAAGTGGGAGGGGGAGGGAGGGATGGGGAGGAGAGGAGAGGAGAGGAGAGGAGAGGAGAGGAGAGGAGAGGAGAGGAGAGGAGAGGAGAGGAGAGGAGAGGAGAGGAGAGGAGAGGAGAGGAGAGGACATGGGGGAAGTAGCATGATGTGAAGGAAGGTGACACCCACACACACGTGTGCGCGCACGCACACACACACACACACACACACACACACACATGGTGTTTGACCCCAGAATGACCTTGGCTCTGTGTGTGTGTGTGTGTGTGTGTGTGTGTGTGTGTGTGTGTGTGTGTGTGTGTGTGTTTGAGAAGCACTGGTTTATAGAGCGTGAGGCAGCTCCATGGGCTGGAGTTATTTTACACACTTCTCACTGGCTCTGTAATGTCCAGCCTCAACAGGCCACACTGGGCCTATTACTGACGGTAGACGTGACCTATGCAGACACTGAACCCCTAATTGCTCCTGATGTGCTATTTGGTGCCTTGCATGGTTTCCGCTGCCATCGGTGTATGAATGGGTGAATGTAATGCACAATCTATGTAAAGCGCCTTGGATAAAGGCGCTATATAAATGCACCATTTACCATTTTACAGAGAGAACCAATGCACTGTGGGGAGTCATACAGAGAGAACCAATGCACTGTGGGGAGTCATACAGAGAGAACCAATGCACTGTGGGGAGTCATACAGAGAGAACCAATGCACTGTGGGGAGTCATACAGAATGCCCAGCAGTGAGAGGGAATGAATGTACTGTGTGCACACGTTAACATGGGAGAGAGAGAGAGAGAGAGAGAGAGAGAGAGAGAGAGAGAGAGAGAGAGAGAGACTCATTGGAGGCAATGCATGCAGGGTTCGGTGTCTTTGCCCAAGGACACTTTGACATGTGGACAGGAGGAGGAGCCGGGATTCAAACCACCGATCCAGGGATCATTGGACGACCTGCACTGCCTCCTGAGCCACACCAGGGGGAGCATGTGGGCACACCATTGCTCCAATGCCTATCAGACTTAGTACAAAACACTATTCAGGGTCATGAGGATAGCCAAAGCAAACCAGGGGGCCGGTCAGGGACCCGATAACACTTCAAGTGGCCATAACAGTGAGTGACCATTGCTCTGATCAGCACATTATAGGTCTGCTATATAGTGGCCTGAATATCTAGTCCAATTGGGGGGGGGGGGGGGGGGGTGGCCGAGTGGTCCAGGTATTTATTTTAAAAAAAAGACCTGCGTCTCAGTCCATAAATGTACAGGAGTCACGATGATCACTGACACTGTACACTGTACACACACCTATAGAATGTCAACGCACACACCCGCTAACACAGTATAGTGTCCAATGTCTATATCCGCACTTACACGTGCACACACACACACACACACACACACGCACGCACACAGGCAAGTGAAGACAGCAGCTGGAGGAGGAGAGAAGAGAGAAGGGAAGAAGGCAGAGGAGAAGGAAGGACTGAAAGAGCGAGGGCAGGCATCCCTTGTGTGTGTGTGTGTGTGTGTGTGTGTGTGTGTGTGTGTGTGTGTGTGTGTGTGTGTGTGCTCTATTCATACATCCCTCCCTGCAAAAATAAAAACACTTTGTATAGAGAATGTATTAAAAGAAGAACTAAAGAGGCAGTATAAAAATAAGTTAACAAATATTATAAGGGGATGCAGGAAAGATTATTATAGCAAACTATTAGATAACAATATACTAAATAGTATTATTAGAAATGACTCTGGGAATGTAAAGTATCCGCAATATTTTTCTGATAAGGGCACTAATAATTACAATATGGAGGAGGTAGTTAATAGTTTTAATAATTTCTTTGTAAATGTAGGACCAAAATTGGCTGAAAATATTTCTGATCCTGAGACATCTGATGAATACACTGATAATATCATAGAAAGGAATCCCTGCTCAATGTTTCTTACAGCAATAGAGGAGAGAGAAATCATAGACATTGTTGATAACTGTAGTAATAAAATGTCCACTGACTGTAATGATATAGATATGAAACTAGTAAAGATGATAATTGGAGGGATTTCTAAACCATTAACATACATCTGCAATTTATCATTTCAAAACTGGTACATTTCCAAACGGCATGAAAATAGCTAAAGTCATACCACTGTTTAAATCTGGAGACAGTCACAACTTCACAACTTACAGACCTGTATCATTACTTCCACAATTCTCCAAAATGTTAGAAAAACTGTTCAACAACAGATTAGATTCTTTCATTACTAAACACAGTCTACTCAGTGACAGTCAATACGGATTTAGAGCAAACAGATCGACAGCGATGGCATTAATGGACTCGATTGAGGAGATCACTAATTCCATAGATAAATATAAATATGTAGCTGGGGTATTTATAGACCTTAAAAAAGCATTTGACACTATTAATCATAACATTAATTAATAAATTGGAAAGATATGGTATTAGAGGAAGAGTATTAAATTGGGTGCGAAGCTATTTAAGTGACCGGAAACAATTTAGATGCAAACAGCAAACCAATACAAATACAAAATAGAGACAACCTATATGCTTGCTGATGTTAAAAGAATGATGTTTCACCATCTAAAGCTGCCAGCTTTGACACACCAGTGACCAGTTTACCACAAGGCAAACAGAGACATACACATTTTAACAATCAGCAATAATCTGCGCAAACCATACACCTGCCAAACCAACTTAACCAAACCAATGTAACCAACGTACCAGACATAATTTATCTAAGATGAACCAACTATGAACCAACTATGAACCAACATTAAGACAAACTCCAAAATGTATTCCAGCCCAACCAATTCAATCTGCATCCAGCACACCAGGCCTTCTATCAGCAACTAAGATTACCGGTATTCTTGAAGCATTTAAGAATAGAGGAACAAGGATAAAAGGTAGATACAAGACAGAAACAGGCCAGATTTGAAAATGACAAAACACAGTTCACGTTGTCCAACATAATACATTTTCTGATCCAACATACAAAATGCAGTCATTCAGTTCCCTTTAATAAGGCCAACCTGAATGAAACAGAGGGTGGAGGCTCCTCCCAGTTCACCACACCTATCCATCCAGCATTGCCCTTGAGCAAACCCCCCTCCCTAACCGACCCATATGTCAGAAGGACCAAACCCCCTCCCTAACCGACCCATATGTCAGAAGGACC
>NC_137866.1:3817255-3832255 GCF_963924005.1 Protomyctophum bolini
GTCAGAAGGACCAAACCCCCCTCCCCAACCGACCCATATGTCAGAAGGACCAAACCCCCCTCCCCAACCGACCCATATGTCAGAAGGACCAAACCCCCCTCCCCAACCGACCCATATGTCAGAAGGACCAAACCCCCCCTCCCCAACCGACCCATATGTCAGAAGGACCAAACCCCCCTCCCCAACCGACCCATATGTCAGAAGGACCAAACCCCCCCCCCCTCCCTAACCGACCCATATGTCAGAAGGACCAAACCCCCCTCCCTAACCGACCCATATGTCAGAAGGACCAAACCCCCCTCCCTAACCGACCCATATGTCAGAAGGACCAAACCCCCCTCCCTAACCGACCCATATGTCAGAAGGACCAAACCCCCCTCCCCAACCGACCCATATGTCAGAAGGACCAAACCCCCCTCCCTAACCGACCCATATGTCAGAAGGACCAAACCCCCCTCCCCAACCGACCCATATGTCAGAAGGACCAAACCCCCCTCCCTAACCGACCCATATGTCAGAAGGACCAAACCCCCCTCCCTAACCGACCCATATGTCAGAAGGACAGGGGAAACGAACACTGCCTCCCAGCCATTCCGGCCTGATGAGACAAATGGCATACTAGACAGGATAAAACCAAAATCTACACATCCAACCATCTACAGCCTGACAGATACAACACTGTCTCCCAGCTGCACCAGCCTGGTGAAGACTACTCCTGCCATTTCCCATTTTAACCCATTCTGAACGGGAACCCGTTTTGGTGTTAGCATCATGTTATGCTTTAGCTATTGAAAAATAGCAGATCTACAAGCTCATAGCGCGCCACCGAGTGGCGCGCTACGAGCTTGTAGGTCTGCTATTTTTGAAAAATCAAAGAACGACTGACATTTTTAGAATCTGATCTCAGGTCAGAATGAGTTAATCAGACCAGTGTGTGTCCAGTGGAAACCTCGTATGAATCTGATCTCAGGTCAGAATGGGTTAAACAGCTCCCACACGGAGCTCTCACAAGATATGTACCGACAACAAAATGGAAGTGAATTACAATTCACATTAATTCACAATTAATCAACACACAAAAACTAACAAAAGAAATGCTCTCCCTCCAACCCTGCAAAGCCAGGACAGATAATGATATTCAGTAATTACAAAATAGATAATCAAGTTAATATACAGGTAGATGGTGTTGAAATTGAGAGTTTCTGAAAACAAATGTCTTGGTGTAATAATTGATGATAGAATTAACTGGAAGTCTCATATTAAGTATATATATAATAAATTATCTAGAAGTATTTCAGTTTTAAATAAAGCAAAGCACCTTTTGAACTATAAGTCACTACGTATGCTGTACTGTTCCCTGGTTTTGCTATACGTAAACTACTGTACTGAGGTTTGGGGGAATACTTATAAAACTCCACTTAATGCAATAACTATACTTCAAAAACGAGCTATAAGAATTATACATAATGCGGGATATAGAGATCACACTAATATATTATTTTTGAAATCATATCTTTTAAAATTCATGGATATAATAGAAACTAAAACTGCCCTGATAATGTACAAAGTAAGGAATGATAAACAACTACCTGGAAATATTCAGGGCATGTTCTCTGATAGAGAGGGGGGGGGGGGGGGCTATAATTTAAGGGGGGAACTACATTTAAAAACCAGAGTGGCTCGGACAACACTTAACATCATTTTGTATTTCAATCTGTGGAGTAAAACTATGGAACACTTTGCATGTGGAACTCGGACAACACCAACATCATTGTGTATTTCAATCTGTTGAGTAAAACTATGGAACACTTTGCATGTGGAACTCAAGCAATGCCCAAGTGTGAACCAGTTCAAAAATATATATAAAGAATACATTATTAAGAGGTACAGAGAGGAAGAGTTACAAGACACAGACTTATCATTTAGATAATTGTACTTAATTGATTGTTTATATATATATATATATATATATATATATATATATATATATATATATATATATATATATATATAATATACCATATGTATGTATTATATGAAATATATTAATACTTTTTATTGATCATAATATGATATATAGAATAGAATACATTATAGAGCATATTATACAATGACTTACATTATTTAATGTACTTGGTTTCTCTGTTGTGAATGTTTTAGTTTATACCATGTTGGTAGTTATGAGATGACGTCAAGCGATGACGCTGAAATTAAAGGGTAAGACCACTTTTTTTGAGGTTTGGGTTGTGTAGTTACTTTGCCATGATGCAACTCCAAATGTGGACAAGAAATAAAAAAAATAACTGCTCCAGTGATTAGAAATTGATAATTCAAAATATGCTCCTCATTGACTTACATTGTAGCTAAAACAGTTCTCAAAGGCACTCTTTTAGTACGTAAACAAACACAAACTAAGTTGATTCAGACAATATAGAGCATCACCAAAACTCATGTGGTTTTATTTTTTCATAAAAATGTTAGATTCCTGTTGATTTTACTATTTGAAGATCTGGATCCGGATCCAGTCCGGGTTTTCTTCACAATAAAATGGACAAATCAACAGGAATCTAACATTTTTATGAAAAAATAAAACCACATGAGTTTTGGTGATGCTCTATTGTCTGAATCAACTTAGTTTGTGTTTGTTTACGTACTGAAAGAGTGACTTTGAGAGCTGTTTTAGCTACAATGTTTCAATCAATTTCTAATCACTGGAGCAGTAATTTTTTATTCCTTGTCCACATTTGGAGTTGCATCATGGATGGCAAAGTAACTACACAACCCAAACCTCAAAAAAAGTGGTCTTACCCTTTAAGCTATAAAGGGGAAGGTTTATAAAAGTTACTTCAACCGACTCCCTTCTAAACATACAAAAGTTAACTTTTTTTTTTTAAACAAAAAAAAGAAGAGGATATAATAATTATACTTGCGGCCAGTGTGGCTTGTTTTTTTTTCTTTCTTGTTGTTTATACTCTGGGAATATTATTTTTGTTTTCTACATTGCACTTCTTTTTTAATTCTTTGACTTGTTATGTTCAGAATAAAGCTTTTCATTCATTCATTCACTGTAGCTAAATCAGAGGAGCGGAGCGATCCCAGCAGGGGTATACGAGCACTAATTGGCCTATGCAACCAAGAGAATTTAGGGCCAACCTCCGTGCTCTTCTGTGTGTGTGTGTGTGTGTGTGTGTGTGTGTGTGTGTGTGGGTATTTATAGACCTTAAAAAAGCATTTGACACTATTAATCATAACATTAATTAATAAATTGGAAAGATATGGTATTAGAGGAAGAGTATTAAATTGGGTGCGAAGCTATTTAAGTGACCGGAAACAATTTAGATGCAAACAGCAAACCAATACAAATACAAAATAGAGACAACCTATATGCTTGCTGATGTTAAAAGAATGATGTTTCACCATCTAAAGCTGCCAGCTTTGACACACCAGTGACCAGTTTACCACAAGGCAAACAGAGACATACACATTTTAACAATCAGCAATAATCTGCGCAAACCATACACCTGCCAAACCAACTTAACCAAACCAATGTAACCAACGTACCAGACATAATTTACCTAAGATGAACCAACTATGAACCAACTATGAACCAACATTAAGACAAACTCCAAAATGTATTCCAGCCCAACCAATTCAATCTGCATCCAGCACACCAGGCCTTCTATCAGCAACTAAGATTACCGGTATTCTTGAAGCATTTAAGAATAGAGGAACAAGGATAAAAGGTAGATACAAGACAGAAACAGGCCAGATTTGAAAATGACAAAACACAGTTCACGTTGTCCAACATAATACATTTTCTGATCCAACATACAAAATGCAGTCATTCAGTTCCCTTTAATAAGGCCAACCTGAATGAAACAGAGGGTGGAGGCTCCTCCCAGTTCACCATATCCATCCAGCATTGCCCTTGAGCAAACCCCCCTCCCTAACCGACCCATATGTCAGAAGGACCAAACCCCCCTCCCTAACCGACCCATATGTCAGAAGGACCAAACCCCCCTCCCCAACCGACCCATATGTCAGAAGGACCAAACCCCCCTCCCCAACCGACCCATATGTCAGAAGGACCAAACCCCCCTCCCCAACCGACCCATATGTCAGAAGGACCAAACCCCCCCTCCCTAACCGACCCATATGTCAGAAGGACCAAACCCCCCTCCCCAACCGACCCATATGTCAGAAGGACCAAACCCCCCCCCTCCCTAACCGACCCATATGTCAGAAGGACCAAACCCCCCTCCCTAACCGACCCATATGTCAGAAGGACCAAACCCCCCTCCCTAACCGACCCATATGTCAGAAGGACCAAACCCCCCTCCCCAACCGACCCATATGTCAGAAGGACCAAACCCCCCTCCCTAACCGACCCATATGTCAGAAGGACCAAACCCCCCTCCCTAACCGACCCATATGTCAGAAGGACCAAACCCCCCTCCCTAACCGACCCATATGTCAGAAGGACAGGGGAAACGAACACTGCCTCCCAGCCGTTCCGGCCTGATGAGACAAATGGCATACTAGACAGGATAAAACCAACATCTACACATCCAACCATCTACAGCCTGACAGATACAACACTGTCTCCCAGCTGCACCAGCCTGGTGAAGACTACTCCTGCCATTTCCCATTTTAACCCATTCTGAACGGGAACCCGTTTTGGTGTTGGCATCATGTTATGCTTTAGCTATTGAAAAATAGCAGATCTACAAGCTCATAGCGCGCCACCGAGTGGCGCGCTACGAGCTTGTAGGTCTGCTATTTTTGAAAAATCAAAGAACGACTGACATTTTTAGAATCTGATCTCAGGTCAGAATGGGTTAATCAGACCAGTGTGTGTGTCCAGTGGAAACCTCGTATGAATCTGATCTCAGGTCAGAATGGGTTAAACAGCTCCCACACGGAGCTCTCACAAGATATGTACCGACAACAAAATGGAAGTGAATTACAATTCACATTAATTCACAATTAATCAACACACAAAAACTAACAAAAGAAATGCTCTCCCTCCAACCCTGCAAAGCCAGGACAGATAATGATATTCAGTAATTACAAAATAGATAATCAAGTTAATATACAGGTAGATGGTGTTGAAATTGAGAGAGTTTCTGAAAACAAATGTCTTGGTGTAATAATTGATGATAGAATTAACTGGAAGTCTCATATTAAGTATATATATAATAAATTATCTAGAAGTATTTCAGTTTTAAATAAAGCAAAGTCACTACGTATGCTGTACTGTTCCCTGGTTTTGCTATACGTAAACTACTGTACTGAGGTTTGGGGGAATACTTATAAAACTCCACTTAATGCAATAACTATACTTCAAAAACGAGCTATAAGAATTATACATAATGCGGGATATAGAGATCACACCAATATATTATTTTTGAAATCATATCTTTTAAAATTCATGGATATAATAGAAACTAAAACTGCCCTGATAATGTACAAAGTAAGGAATAATAATCAACTACCTGGAAATATTCAGGGCATGTTCTCTGATAGAGAGGGGGGGGGGGGCTATAATTTAAGGGGGGAACTACATTTAAAAACCAGAGTGGCTCGGACAACACTAACATAATTTTGTATTTCAATCTGTGGAGTAAAACTATGGAACACTTTGCATGTGGAACTCGGACAACACTAACATCATTGTGTATTTCAATCTGTTGAGTAAAACTATGGAACACTTTGCATGTGGAACTCAAGCAATGCCCAAGTGTGAACCAGTTCAAAAATATATATAAAGAATACATTATTAAGAGGTACAGAGAGGAAGAGTTACAAGACACAGACTTATCATTTAGATAATTGTACTTAATTGATTGTTTATATATATATATATATATATATATATATATATATATATATATATAATATACCATATGTATGTATTATATGAAATATATTAATACTTTTTATTGATCATAATATGATATATAGAATAGAATACATTATAGAGCATATTATACAATGACTTACATTATTTAATGTACTTGGTTTCTCTGTTGTGAATGTTTTAGTTTATACCATGTTGGTAGTTATGAGATGACGTCAAGCGATGACGCTGAAATTAAAGGGTAAGACCACTTTTTTTGAGGTTTGGGTTGTGTAGTTACTTTGCCATGATGCAACTCCAAATGTGGACAAGAAATAAAAAAAATAACTGCTCCAGTGATTAGAAATTGATAATTCAAAATATGCTCCTCATTGACTTACATTGTAGCTAAAACAGCTCTCAAAGGCACTCTTTTAGTACGTAAACAAACACAAACTAAGTTGATTCAGACAATATAGAGCATCACCAAAACTCATGTGGTTTTATTTTTTCATAAAAATGTTAGATTCCTGTTGATTTTACTATTTGAAGATCCGGGTTTTCTTCACAATAAAATGGACAAATCAACAGGAATCTAACATTTTTATGAAAAAATAAAACCACATGAGTTTTGGTGATGCTCTATATTGTCTGAATCAACTTAGTTTGTGTTTGTTTACGTACTGAAAGAGTGACTTTGAGAGCTGTTTTAGCTACAATGTAAGTCAATGAGGAGCATATTTTTGAATTATCAATTTCTAATCACTGGAGCAGTAATTTTTTATTCCTTGTCCACATTTGGAGTTGCATCATGGCAAAGTAACTACACAACCCAAACCTCAAAAAAAGTGGTCTTACCCTTTAAGCTATAAAGGGGAAGGTTTATAAAAGTTACTTCAACAGACTCCCTTCTAAACATACAAAAGTTAACTTTTTTTTTTTTAAACAAAAAAAAGAAGAGGATATAATAATTATACTTGCGGCCAGTGTGGCTTGTTTCTTTTTCTTTCTTGTTGTTTATACTCTGGGAATATTATTTTTGTTTTCTACATTGCACTTATTTTTTAATTCTTTGACTTGTTATGTTCAGAATAAAGCTTTTCATTCATTCATTCACTGTAGCTAAATCAGAGGAGCGGAGCGATCCCAGCAGGGGTATACGAGCACTAATTGGCCTATGCAACCAAGAGAATTTAGGGCCAACCTCCGTGCTCTCTCTGTGTGTGTGTGTGTGTGTGTGTGTGTGTGTGTGTGTGTGTGTGTGGGGGGGGGGGGGGGGGGGGGGGGGGGGGGGGGGGTGTGTGTGTGTGTGTGTGTGTGTGTGTGTGTGTGTGTGTGCGCGCTCGGTAGGGAGTAGAAAATGGAAGGATGGTAGTAGAGAATGGAACGAACATGAGTGATTCCTCTGGGAACACACACACACACACACACACACACACACACACACACACACACACACACATATGGGGAGAAATTTGTCTCGAATGTTTTTACAAATGTTCCATGATTTACAAATGTGTTTCCAAGATTTACAAATGTGTTTACAAGATTTGCAAATGTTTTTCCACGATTTACAAATGTATTTCGTATTTTTACAAAAAACATATAGATTTGTGTGTGCGTTTATCCTAAAATACCATTTGTAAATCCTCAATTCTGCGTGTGAATTGTAAATCTGCATTTGGCATTCCTTTTTCCTGTTGAATCATTTTGAGACAAACGTCACGCTTTTTTATGATAATTTTCACAAATGTATTGTCCTATCCACAAAAAAACATGTAACTTGTAAGTTGGCATTTAAATACATTTTTACAAATATATAACAATTTGTAAAAAAAATATGTAAATGTAAATCATTTGTAAATCATCAACTCTGTGTGTCAGAGTTGATGATTTGTGGATTTTCTCAATGCATTTGTGACTCCAGCCACTTGTGGATTTTCTCAATGCATTTGTGACTCCAGCCACTTGTGGATTTTCTCAATGCATTTGTGACTCCAGCCACTTGTGGATTTTCTCAAAGCATTTGTGAAACCAGCACAAGGTAAAAATGTCTCAAAAAGGTGATTGGCTGCCTCGTTGCTAGGCTGCCTCTAAGCCAATGGGAGATTTACCATAAATCCCATAGTCTGAAGTCTTCAGACTATGGGATTTATGGCAGTCCAAGTTCCAGTAGAGGAGTTGGATGCTCATTCATTATTGAGATCCTTGGTTGTCCAGTTCCCCACTGTATTTCAAGTTGGACTGGTGTTGGAGGATGTTGTTGATACTCTCTCATGGTCTGAACTGCAGTGCACAATTGTGTTAATGCCTCTCTAACCTCCTGGGACACCGGAACATGCTGTGACACAATATCAATGAAAACTATTTTCCTGTGCACATGCAAATTCCAGGTAGTCCACATCCAGGGGTGCTTACTGGAGAGAATGTGACACCCTGTCATCATTTCCAAGACCTGATGTCTAAGCAATTCCTACAATGCAAAAATAATTCAACCACTTTAACCCCCTATGTACAAGCTCACTATTGCTATGCCACAAGTTGTGAGCTTGCAGATCTGCTATTTTCAGAAACATTTAGATAAAAACATTTGGAGGATTTTTATGATCTTCAGACTGAAGATCATAAAACACAGCAACGTGAAACTGTGAGCTACAAGGCAGAGGCTGCAGCAAAACAAACTTTAGATTGATGTTCATAAACGTGAGATTTCTGCACAGGTCTGTTATGACTTGTTATTCTTATTTAGTCACTACATAACATAATGCAAATGGAGAGAAGTCAACAAGCTGGAGTATGTATTCATTATGATTAATAGCAATTCATATGCCTTCATTAAGATAGTTTAGACTAGGTCTAGATTGCCCATGTTTACTTTAGACTACTTTACTTTAAGTTTAGCATTACTTTACTTCATCTTTTAATGATATGCAGTAGCTTTATTTTCAGTGTTACCTGCTGCAAAATGGACAACAATACATCTTGTCCTGCACTTCAATAAAATGATTAGGCCTATTATCGTCATATTATTTACATTCCACCACAAACCTTATATTTTGGTTGCTAAACCCTTATAGTTAAAACAGTGGTTCATCAAGGGGACCCCTAAATTAATAGTTAGGCTATGCATTTGGCCACAGACCCCCGTGCGGCCGGGCCCCACCTGAAAATATTTTGTGAAAGGGAGTGGGACCCCCGTTTCAAGATATATAATAATTGTTTGTGGGAAAAAAATCCTCCAAATGGTCTAAATGTTTCTGAAAATAGCAGATCTGCAAGCTCACAACTTGTGGCATAGCAATAGTGAGCTTGTACATAGGGGGTTAAAGTGGTTGAACTGAAATCCTTTTGCTGTGGACTTGTTTCCAGATACTTATCATGATACTGATTGTGATATGACACTGACATGTCACTGACTGTGATACTGACGTCATAATATTATACTGACACTATTTATTTGTAAAAACCTGGCTCCTCTCACCAAATTTGTCCTATTATTTACATTCTCTCCAGTAAGCACCCCTGGATGTGGACTACCTGGAATTTGCATGTGCACAGGAAAATAGTTTTCATTGATATTGTGTCACAGCATGTTCCGGTGTCCCAGGAGGTTAGAGAGGCATTAACACAATTGTGCACTGCAGTTCAGACCATGAGAGAGTATCAACAACATCCTCCAACACCAGTCCAACTTGAAATACAGTGGGGAACTGGACGACCAAGGATCTCAATAATGAATGAGCATCCAACTCATCTACTGGAACTTGGACTGCCATAAATCCCATAGTCTGAAGACTTCAGACTATGGGATTTATGGTAAGTCTCCCATTGGCTTAGAGGCAGCCTAGCAACGAGGCAGCCAATCACCTTTTTGAGACATTTTTACCTTGTGCTGGTTTCACAAATGCTTTGAGAAAATCCACAAGTGGCTGGAGTCACAAATGCATTGAGAAAATCCACAAGTGGCTGGAGTCACAAATGCATTGAGAAAATCCACAAGTGCCTGGAGTCACAAATGCATTGAGAAAATCCACAAATCATCAACTCTGACACACAGAGTTGATGATTTACAAATGATTTACATTTACATCTTTTTTTTACAAATTGTCATACATTTGTGAAAATTATCATAAAAAAGCGTGACGTTTGTCTCAAAATGATTCAACAGGAAAAAGGAATGCCAAATGCAGATTTACAATTCACACGCAGAATTGAGGATTTACAAATGGTATTTTAGGATAAACGCACACACAAATCTATATATTTTTTGTAAAAATACGAAATACATTTGTAAATCGTGGAAAAACATTTGCAAATCTTGTAAACACATTTGTAAATCTTGGAAACACATTTGTAAATCATGGAACATTTGTAAAAACATTTGAGACAAATTTCTCCCCATACACACAGGCTGCCTTTTGACAAACATGGCCTGTGCACAGACATGGGCAGTATTTGAAATACATGTATTTGAAATACTTTTTTGTATTTTGTCATTTGTATTTCGCTGGGATGGAAGTAATTAGATGTATTTTGTATTTAGATACATTTTTTTGACCCAGTATTTGTATTTTGGATCAAAATACATTTTCAATGTTTTTTGCCCATCAGAGATGGGCAGTATTTGAAATACACGTATTTGAAATACTTTTTTGTAATTTGTATTTCGCTGGGATGGAAGATGTATTTTGTATTTAGATACATTTTTTGACCCAGTATTTGTATTTTGTATCAAAATGCATGGCTGTCAATATAGGTCACACACTCACACAGCCAGCCACACCCATACCCTTCCAAACCATGTCACACACACACACACACACACTCTCTCTCTCTCTTTCCATCTGACGGACCCGTACGGCGTACACATCAGTGGTTAGTGCATGATTCCATCAGAAGATAAAAAAGGGCAAAATAAACATTTCAGGGCAGACGCCCTGACATGAGTCAGTGGTGCGTGTTGGTAGCATTATGTTTGTCAGTGAGGAGTGATTGACACGCATGTCTGTCTGCGTGTTGGTAGCCACACTATTATCATCCTACAGTATACGTTTACAGCCAGAAGCACTCCGGCATGCACAATCAGTGTCGCTACATGTTGGTTACAATGCAGAGGAACCAGAAACCTCAAACATATCCCACAAATTATGGGATGTATAACTAATGGAACCTGCAGTCTTCACTTACAGACACAAACGTATAGTCGCAGTCCCTCCCCCTTTCAGAACCACGAGTGGCCCAGGAAATGAAATGCAATGCATTTCTCCCATAGGATTTTCTTTAAAGTATTTATTTAAAGACGGTTATGCCGCGGACAAAGCCAACTCGGATCGTGACAAATCATGACAATGAACACAATGTTTTGGGGCCGATCAAATAATTTATAAGAAGAAAAACAAAACAAATAGTGTTGTGTCTCCTGCCTTTATTTCTTCTTTCTAATGATTTGATCGGCCCAAAACATTGTGTTCATCGTCATGATTTGTCACGATCCGATACGATGCATTGTGTATGCACCATGTAGTAAATGCTGTATTCATAGTCTGGAGAGGGCAGTTGATTTACAGACGGGTAAAAGGGGCAGGGGCTGAAGCCCCCTTTGATGTCTATGTGTGCACGTCCCTGCGGCGCCATATCCCAGGTCCTACTCCGTCTATATAATGGTTGAGGCCTATGGAAGCTTTTAACCCATTCTGACCTGAGATCAGATTCATACGAGGTTTCCACTGGACACACACACTGGTCTGATTAACCCATTCTGACCTGAGATCAGATTCTAAAAATGTCAGTCGTTCTTCGATTTTTCAAAAATAGCAGACCTGCAAGCTCGTAGCGCGCCACTCGGTGGCGCGCTATGAGCTTGTAGATCTGCTATTTTTCAATAGCTAAAGCATAACATGATGCCAACACCAAAATGGGTTCCCGTTCAGAATGGGTTAACAGTGGTCCGGTTCCTATAAACCATAAGTCGGATTCTAAGTCCTTGGTGGATTTTCTGCCATCCACATTTCGGATTTAATTTGTAGGCCGTGTTGGACCCCAGAAAAAGTGCCTAGAAAATGAGTTTCGTTCCCGCGTCATGGGCACTACTCATTCAATGCATTTTTTCATAGATAATACCCTTCTGGACTTTGGGTTAAAAGTTCTACTCATAATATCCTGCAGTATTTTGTCACAGGCCAGAAATGTATATAAAAGTATATAAACAAAAAATGAAAATCTTCTGCTGCTGTTTTTGCTTGTAAAATGTGTTATATTGATAACGGATGCCAGATTTTGGCAACACAACATCTTTATGTCATAAATACATATACCTAACATCTGAAACAAGTACTGGTGCCTTAGTTTACTCATACGTTAATATAGATCATGAAATGTAGCAAATTTGTTAAAAAAAATAAACAGGTACTCAGGTATCTCAGGTACCAGAGATAGAAGGGGGATTAGTGCTCCCAAACATAATGTATTACGACTGGGCATCACAAATTAGATATATAGCAGAGTGGGTAAAAAAAAAAGATACAAATTCATCTTTTCTTGACTTGGAGGGTGTTGGATGTTTGTCCGCTCTTTCTGAGTTGCCATTTATAAACGGAGCTATTTCACTCCACGGAATAAGAGAAAGCTTTATCGTGAGAAATAGCTTGAAATCTAATACGTAAACATTTTGGTATTACTAATACATACTCTGTTCTTGCTCCAGTTTTTTGTAATCCTGACTTTGCTCAATCATGTTCAGATGTTGGGTTCAGAGCCTGGAAAGAGGCTGGCATTTTAAAAATACAAGATCTCTTTCTGGGTGGAACCTTAAAATCCTTTGCCCAAATTAGAAATGAATTTAATTTGCCTCAAGTACAATTTTTCAGGCATCTACAAGTCAGCAGTTATATTCAATCTGTACCATTATACAAAAGAGAGGCGAGGGAAAACAACCTGGAACAAATATTAATGAAAGCCTCTTCTTTAAAGAAGACGGTGATAAGCTATATATATTCTCAAATGTTCACTAAAAGCCCAAATATAAGCAGTAAAACATTTTGGGCAGAGGATTTGGGTTACCAAATTGATTCTAAAAAGTGGAAAAGAATCTTGCTAAATGCAAAACAAATGACATGCTCTAACAGAACTCATGAGACACAGTACAAGATCATTCACAGGTTACATGTAACTCCAGCTATACGCAGTAAATATGATCCAACATGTTCTGGGCAGTGCTTTAAATGTAAAAATAATACTGGTACATATAGCCATTTAATGTGGTCATGCCATAAAATCAAAACATTTTGGCAAAGTGTTCAAAGGGAGATTTTGAAGATCTTTGAGATCAGGATACAGTTAAACCCAGTGAACTTGGTACTGGGATTAGACTTTGATTATGACTTAAGATATAGATACATTTTACGAATAGCCCTTTATGTCGCACGGCTCACAATTCTACAAAAATGGTTAGATGAGGATCCCCCTGACATACAATTATGGTATGAAAAACTCATGTCGATATTGCCAATGGAGAGATTATCATATGTATTAAGAGGCAATCTTACTGACTTCGTCAGAGACTGGTCACCTATTGCAAGATTTTTAAAAGAGGAATGGAAAAGAGTAATATGTATGGGTGTAACAGTATGAGAAGAAGTTATACGAGTATGTGTATGTATATATGAGTATGTGTATGTATGGGTATGCAGGGATACATATATATGTGAATGTATATGTATATAAGTACCAACTGTATGATAGAGTATACCTGACTACTTTTCTGTATTATTTGCTGGCATGTTGTTGTTGATTTTGTTTTGTTTTGTTTATGTTTTATGTACGTCAATGTGATCTATGTCAAATAACTGAAAAACCAAATAAAAACCATTGAAAGAGGAAAAAAAATAAACGCTTCAACTAACATTATTGGCACCCAGCACACTGAAACATACACATAGTAAATTGAGCAGAAATGGGTAGAAGAAAAGCAGTGCACCTTGGCCCAAAATGGCTGGTCTATCAAAATGTTTCCACGCCCCCCTAATTTGGAATAATGCAAACTAACTAACAAAAACGCAATAAAGGTCAGAGTTATTTCAACATATTGTATGCAACATTTATTAAAGTACCACAAACTGTCACAGCATCTGACATTTCAGCAATAGTCCCGGGCCTTACGGATATTTCCATGCCAATCAATATTAAAGGGACCAAATTTGGCCTGGATGTAGCCCAGGGCATGCTCTAATGATTAAGGATGTAGCCGGATGGGCATGCTCTAATGATTAAGCTAGGGCGCCCGAGCCTGTGACCTTCGGGGGTCACCATGGAGGCCAAATCCAATAGGGCTGCCACCTAAAACAGTCTTGGCTGTAACTTTTGAACCAGATGAGCTACAAATGCGGTGTCTATATGTATTGAGTTATTGGACCTTTACAAACATGTTGGAATACTTATCATTACAATGGGGTGTGTCTGGTACGCTAATTTGCATTTCCAAGATGGTGGCTATGTGAAAAGGAGTTATAACTTAACTTTTGACAATTTCAGTCAAGTCGATTTCATGTATTTTACCCATTAAAACACATTGGAATGTTCCAAATCATGATTAAATGAAAAACTATCTAGAACACAGCATTATGGTGTACAGCTTCATCGCTGTATGCACCTAAACCATCCACTCCATGTGAGCTCCCCACGACGGAGCCCGCGTCTTCCTCACCAGCCATTTGCAGCATCCTGTTGCATACGCTAAAAGATCTGAGCATTCCAGCAGAACACGTCATCAGTGCATCAAAGCAGTCAGAAACGGGTCTCAGCAGCTTACGTATTTCCTGTAGGCGGACTCGACATAGCTGCGGGGTTTAAACCCTCACCAGGCGCACCTCTTCTACTACAGTGAACGGTAGAGTGACTGATGTCAGTCTGCCTCAGGTCAAACATTACTCTTTTAATTGCTTTGTACTAACACTATCATTACAAAGATGCCCAGAACATTGAGATGAACCTGTTTAGTTTATGGCTGCTCCAACAGCAATGGCAACATTCCAAGAATGTCAAAAAGTCCACCGTGGGGTCCAGAGCCATTGAGTAATGGTTGAGACGAAGCAGTGAAAGGTCATACTAAGCCTTTAAAGTAGCATTTGAATGACTCAATGGCTCTGGTCTCAGACACCGCGGTG